>NC_136069.1:820050340-820202840 GCF_964261635.1 Lissotriton helveticus | reverse complement strand
TGCAAAACGGCAACTCTCAACATTGCAGCCAAGACAATATAACTAGTGTTTCTGCCCGGTTTCGAACCGGGGACCTTTCGCGTGTGAGGCGAACGTGATAACCACTACACTACAGAAACAGATACCTACAGGTGATTCTTCTGTGATGAAACTGCTCAAAAAAGACTATTCCAAGGGCATCTGGTTTTAGATTTCTTTCATGCAACCTGCCCGACAGCCCTATCTGAACGCTTGTATATGCCTTGCAAGTTCAGCATTTTTGCAAAATGCTTAAAGAGAAATGTTTCCTATTTGCTCAGGCAGGGCAAGGTTAAAAGCATGAGACTCTAGCAAATGATCATCCACTACTGCAAAGAGAAAATTGATATTGGCTTTGAAATGCATACTTCAAAAGAGCACCAATGAAAGGGCTCATCCGGGATTTGAACCCGGGACCTCTTGCACCCTAAGCGAGAATCATACCCCTAGACCAACAAGCCGTTGAAAGACCCTCACCTCTGAAAAGGTAATACCAGCTCTAAGCCCGCAATGAAGATCATGCTGGGGTCTTTTTCATGCTTGGTCTGTGAATTCACAGGAAATTCAGTGTCAACTTACCCTTTCTCAAACGATAGCACTATCATTTGTAAGTGTCCCCTTTTATTTTGTCTCAGCATTGGACACGTCTTACAGGAAGTCAGCAGTTACTTATATATTTCTGCATTGGCTAGAGCCTAAAGAGAAAGAATAAAAAGCTGTTCATAACAACATAAGAAACACATTTTGCCTTTTCTCTCAAATACTTATTCCCTTTGTGCAAATCGGAATGCCAAGGTGAATAGCTGGGCCACAGATTCTGGCTAATTATCTATCTCTTGAATGCAAGAAGCAATAAAAACTGCCTAATGCAGGACTAAAGCATTCCTTGCATAGCCTCTAACATCATAACATAACTGAGCTGCTGGTAACAAGCTAAGCAATGCCTTCCCAAAATGAGAAGTACATGTGCTTATGTGCTTATCCGCTCAATCAGGCTCGATCAGGCGAGATATAGAAAAGGTGGAAAGGGTCCAAATGGCTGTCCCTTCCTTTTTAGGGTGGGTCCTGCTGACTATCATAGGATTCCTCTTAAGAGTGGCCAGGGTCAGAGGAAAAACTTTCAATGCTTCTTAGTGTTCTCTCCAGAAGCAGGCATTTTCTGTGCCTTTAATTTCAGGCTTTTCCCAGCAGTCTCTGTTCTGCCTATGTAAATTAACAAAAGCAGTGCTTATTCCTCACTTGCTCTAATGTCCTTCCTGTCCACAAAGCTCTGCCTAAGTATGCTTTTTTTCTTTTTCAGGGAAATTCTAAATGGTTTCTCTGTCCACTCTGTGGCAGTAGAATGCTGATTATGATGCCATGTTTTGTGGAATCACCAAGGTACAACTACAGAGGAATATATGAGTCTGAAGGACATGGAACTCTTAGCTAACACATCACAATATGTGATGCTTGCCAACCAAGCACTACATTCTGGTGCGCTGATGATCAGAACATTCTGCTCCTAAAGGAAAGAAAATACCGCTTGATTGAAAATAAAGTCTCTGTTTATATTAACGCTCTCTCTCTCCCTATATCTATCTATCTATCTATCTATCTATCTATCTATCTATCTATCTATCTATCTATCTATCTATCTATCTATCTATCTATCTATCTATCTATCTATCTATCTATCTATCTATCTATCTATCTATCTATCTATCTATCTATCTATCTATCTATCTATCTATCTATCTATCTTTATATATGGATACATGCATACACCTACTCATAGATATGCCATGCATTTCTTTGGATTTGTTTCAACCTCTTGCCATTTATTTGAGAATCCCTACTTTTCAAGTGACTGCAAATGAAGTCATCTCTGGCACGTTTTGGCTGATGCACGGTAACCAAAACACAAGACAACTTTTAATAAAAATCATTGGTTTCTTTGTTAACGTGCACTGTCAAACATGGGACTTTCACACGTCAGGTAAACATGATAACCAATACACAACAGAAGCAGATGCAGATTGCTTATCAATGTCGTGATAGAACAGTTGTGATTTGAGTAGTAGAAGCGCCCCTGAATTGATACTTATTATATACAGCCTGTAAGATAGTCAAAAATGCATGCTAGGAGAGGAGATGCAAATATAAATGTATTAGAAAAATACATAAAGAGGAGTGATATGCTTTTATTCATGCAAGGCTAGAAAAAATCCCCATACTGTCGAAAGCATTCATACACCACCAAATGGAAATAAACAATTCTGACATTAAACGAAAAGGTGACGATGCATTTGTATCATCACCTTGAGAAGGATCATCTAGGAATTGAGCCCAAGCCTCAGCACTTAAAACCAGAAACACTCCACTAAAATAGGAGGCCTGTTGGTGCCAACAATTCTCAAAGTTAATGCTTGTTCTGGTTGAGCATTGAACCGAATGCAGGGCTCTTTTGAAAGTGAGGTCTGTGAATCAACAGATACATCCACATGCCAATTATGTTATTGTTTTTAAGAGAATTCACTTTCTTGGAACGAGACTGCATGAACCCATCTTCAGGGCCTGGACAATTTCATGCAAAACGGCAACTCTCAACATTGCAGCCAAGACAATATAACTAGTGTTTCTGCCCGGTTTCGAACCGGGGACTTTTCGCGTGTGAGGCAAACGTGATAACCACTACACTACAGAAACAGATACCTACAGGTGATTCTTCTGTGATGAAACTGCTCAAAAAAGACTATTCCAAGGGCATCTGGTTTTAGATTTCTTTCATGCAACCTGCCCGACAGCCCTATCTGAACGCTTGTATATGCCTTGCAAGTTCAGCATTTTTGCAAAATGCTTAAAGAGAAATGTTTCCTATTTGCTCAGGCAGGGCAAGGTTAAAAGCATGAGACTCTAGCAAATAATCATCCACTACTGCAAAGAGAAAATTGATATTGGCTTTGAAATGCATACTTCAAAAGAGCACCAATGAAAGGGCTCGTCCGGGATTTGAACCCAGGACCTCTCGCACCCAAAGCGAGAATCATACCCCTAGACCAACGAGCCGTTGAAAGACCCTCACCTCTGAAAAGGTAATACCAGCTCTAAGCCCGCAATGAAGATCATGCTGGGGTCTTTTTCATGCTTGGTCTGTGAATTCACAGGAAATTCAGTGTCAACTTACCCTTTCTCAAACGATAGCACTATCATTTGTAAGTGTCCCCTTTTATTTTTTCTCAGCATTGGACAAGTCTTACAGGAAGTCAGCAGTTATTTATATATTTCTGCATTGGCTAGAGCCTAAAGAGAAAGAATAAAAAGCTGTTCATAACAACATAAGAAACACATTTTGCCTTTTCTCTCAAATACTTATTCCCTTTGTGCAAATCGGAATGCCAAGGTGAATAGCTGGGCCACAGATTCTGGCTAATTATCTATCTCTTGAATGCAAGAAGCAATAAAAACTGCCTAATGCAGGACTAAAGCATTCCTTGCATAGCCTCTAACATCATAACATAACTGAGCTGCTGGTAACAAGCTAAGCAATGCCTTCCCAAAATGAGAAGTACATGTGCTTATGTGCTTATCCGCTCAATCAGCGCTCAATCAGTCTCGATCAGGCGAGATATAGGAAAGGTGGAAAGGGTCCAAATGGCTGTCCCTTCCTTTTTAGGGTGGGTCCTGCTGACTATCATAGGATTCCTCTTAAGAGTGGCCAGGGTCAGAGGAAAAACTTTCAATGCTTCTTAGTGTTCTCTCCAGAAGCAGGCATTTTCTGTGCCTTTAATTTCAGGCTTTTCCCAGCAGTCTCTGTTCTGCCTATGTAAATTAACAAAAGCAGTGCTTATTCCTCACTTGCTCTAATGTCCTTCCTGTCCACAAAGCTCTGCCTAAGTATGCTTTTTTTCTTTTTCAGGGAAATTCTAAATGGTTTCTCTGTCCACTCTGTGGCAGTAGAATGCTGATTATGATGCCATGTTTTGTGGAATCACCAAGGTACAACTACAGAGGAATATATGAGTCTGAAGGACATGGAACTCTTAGCTAACACATCACAATATGTGATGCTTGCCAACCAAGCACTACATTCTGGTGCGCTGATGATCAGAACATTCTGCTCCTAAAGGAAAGAAAAGACCGCTTGATTGAAAATAAAGTCTCTGTTTATATTAACGCTCTCTCTCTCCCTATATCTATCTATCTATCTATCTATCTATCTATCTATCTATCTATCTATCTATCTATCTATCTATCTATCTATCTATCTATCTATCTATCTATCTATCTATCTATCTATCTATCTATCTATCTATCTATCTATCTATCTATCTATCTATTTCTATCTATCTATCTATCTTTATATATGGATACATGCATACACCTACACATAGATATGCCATGCATTTCTTTGGATTTGTTTCAACCTCTTGCCATTTATTTGAGAATCCCTACTTTTCAAGTGACTGCAAATGAAGTAATCTCTGGCACGGTTTGGCTGATGCAAGGTAACCAAAACACGAGACAACTTTTAATAAAAATCATTGGTTTCTTTGTTAACGTGCACTGTCCAACATGGGACTTTCACACGTCAGGTAAATATGATAACCAATACACAACAGAAGCAGATGCAGATTGCTTATCAATGTCGTGATAGAACAGTTGTGATTTGAGTAGAAGAAGCGCCCCTGAATTGATACTTATTATATACAGCCTGTAAGATAGTCAAAAATGCATGCTAGGAGAGGAGATGCAAATATAAATGTATTAGAAAAATACATAAAGAGGAGTGATATGCTTTTATTCATGCAAGGCTAGAAAAAATCCCCATACTGTCGAAAGCATTCATACACCACCAAATGGAAATAAACAATTCTGACATTAAACGAAAAGGTGACGATGCATTTGTATCATCACCTTGAGAAGGATCATCTAGGAATTGAGCCCAAGCCTCAGCACCTAAAAACCAGAAACACTCCACTAAAATAAGAGGCCTATTGGTGCCAACAATTCTCAAAGTTAATGCTTGTTCTGGTTGAGCATTGAACTGAAAGCAGGGCTCTTTTGAAAGTGAGGTCTGTGAATCAACAGATACATCCACATGCCAATTATGTTATTGTTTTTAAGAGAATTCACTTTCTTGGAACGAGACTGCATGAACCCATCTTCAGGGCCTGGACAATTTCATGCAAAACGGCAACTCTCAACATTGCAGCCAAGACAATATAACTAGTGTTTCTGCCCGGTTTCGAACCGGGGACCTTTCGCGTGTGAGGCGAACGTGATAACCACTACACTACAGAAACAGATACCTACAGGTGATTCTTCTGTGATGAAACTGCTCAAAACAGGCTATTCCAAGGGCATCTGGTTTTAGATTTCTTTCATGCAACCTGCCCGACAGCCCTATCTGAACGCTTGTATATGCCTTGCAAGTTCAGCATTTTTGCAAAATGCTTAAAGAGAAATGTTTCCTATTTGCTCAGGCAGGGCAAGGTTAAAAGCATGAGACTCTAGCAAATATGCATCAACTACTGCAAAGAGAAAATTGATATTGGCTTTGAAATGCATACTTCAAAAGAGCACCAATGAAAGGGCTCACCCGGGATTTGAACCCGGGACCTCTCGCAACCTAAGCGAGAATCATACCCCTAGACCAACAAGCCGTTGAAAGACCCTCACCTCTGAAAAGGTAATACCAGCTCTAAGCCCGCAATGAAGATCATGCTGGGGTCTTTTTCATGCTTGGTCTGTGAATTCACAGGAAATTCAGTGTCAACTTACCCTTTCTCGAACGATAGCACTATCATTTGTAAGTGTCCCCTTTTATTTTGTCTCAGCATTGGACACGTCTTACAGGAAGTCAGCAGTTACTTATATATTTCTGCATTGGCTAGAGCCTAAAGAGAAAGAATAAAAAGCTGTTCATAACAACATAAGAAACACATTTTGCCTTTTCTCTCCAATACTTATTCCCTTTGTGCAAATCGGAATGCCAAGGTGAATAGCTGGGCCACAGATTCTGGCTAATTATCTATCTCTTGAATGCAAGAAGCAATAAAAACTGCCTAATGCAGGACTAAAGCATTCCTTGCATAGCCTCTAACATCATAACATAACTGAGCTGCTGGTAACAAGCTAAGCAATGCCTTCCCAAAATGAGAAGTACATGTGCTTATGTGCTTATCCGCTCAATCAGGCTCGATCAGGCGAGATATAGAAAAGGTGGAAAGGGTCCAAATGGCTGTCCCTTCCTTTTTAGGGTGGGTCCTGCTGACTATCATAGGATTCCTCTTAAGAGTGGCCAGGGTCAGAGGAAAAACTTTCAATGCTTCTTAGTGTTCTCTCCAGAAGCAGGCATTTTCTGTGCCTTTAATTTCAGGCTTTTCCCAGCAGTCTCTGTTCTGCCTATGTAAATTAACAAAAGCAGTGCTTATTCCTCACTTGCTCTAATGTCCTTCCTGTCCACAAAGCTCTGCCTAAGTATGCTTTTTTTCTTTTTCAGGGAAATTCTAAATGGTTTCTCTGTCCACTCTGTGGCAGTAGAATGCTGATTATGATGCCATGTTTTGTGGAATCACCAAGGTACAACTACAGAGGAATATATGAGTCTGAAGGACATGGAACTCTTAGCTAACACATCACAATATGTGATGCTTGCCAACCAAGCACTACATTCTGGTGCGCTGATGATCAGAACATTCTGCTCCTAAAGGAAAGAAAAGACCGCTTGATTGAAAATAAAGTCTCTGTTTATATTAACGCTCTCTCTCTCCCTATATCTATCTATCTATCTATCTATCTATCTATCTATCTATCTATCTATCTATCTATCTATCTATCTATCTATCTATCTATCTATCTATCTATCTATCTATCTATCTATCTATCTATCTATCTATCTATCTATCTATCTATCTATCTATCTATCTATCTGTCTGTCTGTCTGTCTGTCTGTCTGTCTGTCTGTCTGTCTGTCTGTCTGTCTGTCTGTCTGTCCGTCTATCCATTCATCCATCCATCCATCCATCCATCCATCCATCCATCCATCCATCCATCCATCCATCTATCTATCTATCTATCTATCTATCTATCTATCTATCTATCTATCTATCTATCTATCTATCTATCTATCTATCTATCTATCTATCTATCTATCTATCTATCTATCTATCTATCTATCTATCTATTTATCTATCTATCTATCTATCTTTATATATGGATACATGCATTGATACATGCATTCACCTACACATAGATATGCCATGCATTTCTTTGGATTTGTTTCAACCTCTTGCCATTTATTTGAGAATCCCTACTTTTCAAGTGACTGCAAATGAAGTAATCTCTGGCACGGTTTGGCTGATGCAAGGTAACCAAAACACGAGACAACTTTTAATAAAAATCATTGGTTTCTTTGTTAACGTGCACTGTCCAACATGGGACTTTCACACGTCAGGTAAATATGATAACCAATACACAACAGAAGCAGATGCAGATTGCTTATCAATGTCGTGATAGAACAGTTGTGATTTGAGTAGAAGAAGCGCCCCTGAATTGATACTTATTATATACAGCCTGTAAGATAGTCAAAAATGCATGCTAGGAGAGGAGATGCAAATATAAATGTATTAGAAAAATACATAAAGAGGAGTGATATGCTTTTATTCATGCAAGGATAGAAAAAATCCCCATACTGTCGAAAGCATTCATACACCACCAAATGGAAATAAACAATTCTGACATTAAACGAAAAGGTGACGATGCATTTGTATCATCACCTTGAGAAGGATCATCTAGGAATTGAGCCCAAGCCTCAGCACTTAAAAACCAGAAACACTCCACTAAAATAAGAGGCCTATTGGTGCCAACAATTCTCAAAGTTAATGCTTGTTCTGGTTGAGCATTGAACCGAAAGCAGGGCTCTTTTGAAAGTGAGGTCTGTGAATCAACAGATACATCCACATGCCAATTATGTTATTGTTTTTAAGAGAATTCACTTTCTTGGAACGAGACTGCATGAACCCATCTTCAGGGCCTGGACAATTTCATGCAAAACGGCAACTCTCAACATTGCAGCCAAGACAATATAACTAGTGTTTCTGCCCGGTTTCGAACCGGGGACCTTTCGCGTGTGAGGCGAACGTGATAACCACTACACTACAGAAACAGATACCTACAGGTGATTCTTCTGTGATGAAACTGCTCAAAACAGGCTATTCCAAGGGCATCTGGTTTTAGATTTCTTTCATGCAACCTGCCCGACAGCCCTATCTGAACGCTTGTATATGCCTTGCAAGTTCAGCATTTTTGCAAAATGCTTAAAGAGAAATGTTTCCTATTTGCTCAGGCAGGGCAAGGTTAAAAGCATGAGACTCTAGCAAATATGCATCCACTACTGCAAAGAGAAAATTGATATTGGCTTTGAAATGCATACTTCAAAAGAGCACCAATGAAAGGGCTCATCCGGGATTTGAACCCGGGACCTCTCGCAACCTAAGCGAGAATCATACCCCTAGACCAACAAGCCGTTGAAAGACCCTCACCTCTGAAAAGGTAATACCAGCTCTAAGCCCGCAATGAAGATCATGCTGGGGTCTTTTTCATGCTTGGTCTGTGAATTCACAGGAAATTCAGTGTCAACTTACCCTTTCTCGAACGATAGCACTATCATTTGTAAGTGTCCCCTTTTATTTTGTCTCAGCATTGGACACGTCTTACAGGAAGTCAGCAGTTACTTATATATTTCTGCATTGGCTAGAGCCTAAAGAGAAAGAATAAAAAGCTGTTCATAACAACATAAGAAACACATTTTGCCTTTTCTCTCCAATACTTATTCCCTTTGTGCAAATCGGAATGCCAAGGTGAATAGCTGGGCCACAGATTCTGGCTAATTATCTATCTCTTGAATGCAAGAAGCAATAAAAACTGCCTAATGCAGGACTAAAGCATTCCTTGCATAGCCTCTAACATCATAACATAACTGAGCTGCTGGTAACAAGCGAAGCAATGCCTTCCCAAAATGAGAAGTACATGTGCTTATGTGCTTATCCGCTCAATCAGGCTCGATCAGGCGAGATATAGAAAAGGTGGAAAGGGTCCAAATGGCTGTCCCTTCCTTTTTAGGGTGGGTCCTGCTGACTATCATAGGATTCCTCTTAAGAGTGGCCAGGGTCAGAGGAAAAACTTTCAATGCTTCTTAGTGTTCTCTCCAGAAGCAGGCATTTTCTGTGCCTTTAATTTCAGGCTTTTCCCAGCAGTCTCTGTTCTGCCTATGTAAATTAACAAAAGCAGTGCTTATTCCTCACTTGCTCTAATGTCCTTCCTGTCCACAAAGCTCTGCCTAAGTATGCTTTTTTTCTTTTTCAGGGAAATTCTAAATGGTTTCTCTGTCCACTCTGTGGCAGTAGAATGCTGATTATGATGCCATGTTTTGTGGAATCACCAAGGTACAACTACAGAGGAATATATGAGTCTGAAGGACATGGAACTCTTAGCTAACACATCACAATATGTGATGCTTGCCAACCAAGCACTACATTCTGGTGCGCTGATGATCAGAACATTCTGCTCCTAAAGGAAAGAAAATACCGCTTGATTGAAAATAAAGTCTCTGTTTATATTAACGCTCTCTCTCTCCCTATATCTATCTATCTATCTATCTATCTATCTATCTATCTATATATCTATCTATCTATCTATCTATCTATCTATCTATCTATCTATCTATCTATCTATCTATCTATCTATCAATCTATCTATCTATCTATCTATCTATCTATCTATCTATCTATCTATCTATCTATCTATCTATCTATCTATCTATCTATCTATCTATCTATCTATTTATCTTTATATATGGATACATGCATACACCTACTCATAGATATGCCATGCATTTCTTTGGATTTGTTTCAACCTCTTGCCATTTATTTGAGAATCCCTACTTTTCAAGTGACTGCAAATGAAGTCATCTCTGGCACGTTTTGGCTGATGCACGGTAACCAAAACACAAGACAACTTTTAATAAAAATCATTGGTTTCTTTGTTAACGTGCACTGTCAAACATGGGACTTTCACATGTCAGGTAAACATGATAACCAATACACAACAGAAGCAGATGCAGATTGCTTATCAATGTCGTGATAGAACAGTTGTGATTTGAGTAGTAGAAGCGCCCGTGAATTGATACTTATTATATACAGCCTGTAAGATAGTCAAAAATGCATGCTAGGAGAGGAGATGCAAATATAAATGTATTAGAAAAATACATAAAGAGGAGTGATATGCTTTTATTCATGCAAGGCTAGAAAAAATCCCCATACTGTCGAAAGCATTCATACACCACCAAATGGAAATAAACAATTCTGACATTAAACGAAAAGGTGACGATGCATTTGTATCATCACCTTGAGAAGGATCATCTAGGAATTGAGCCCAAGCCTCAGCACTTAAAACCAGAAACACTCCACTAAAATAGGAGGCCTGTTGGTGCCAACAATTCTCAAAGTTAATGCTTGTTCTGGTTGAGCATTGAACCGAATGCAGGGCTCTTTTGAAAGTGAGGTCTGTGAATCAACAGATACATCCACATGCCAATTATGTTATTGTTTTTAAGAGAATTCACTTTCTTGGAACGAGACTGCATGAACCCATCTTCAGGGCCTGGACAATTTCATGCAAAACAGCAACTCTCAACATTGCAGCCAAGACAATATAACTAGTGTTTCTGCCCGGTTTCGAACCGGGGACCTTTCGCGTGTGAGGCGAACGTGATAACCACTACACTACAGAAACAGATACCTACAGGTGATTCTTCTGTGATGAAACTGCTCAAAAAAGACTATTTGTTAGAATTGGGGGTCTCTGGTTGGCGCAAGTAAGTACTTGTGACAAGCAGGGACCCTCTCCTCTAAGTCAGGGCAAAGGATGACCCTTCAGAATTACCCTTGCTCACCCTCTAGGTGCGTGGCGTGAGCAGCCAAGGCGATTCTCCAGGCGTTAGTCAGTTAAGCATTTGTAGACACACACACAGTAAAATATACCAATCCCCCCACAAATGGACACCAGGCTGTGAGTATATAAAAATACGCTTCTTTATGTAAAATATATATATCTCTTAGGTCAGACTTATCACAAGATCAAATAACGTTTTTGGGGTGCCCACAGGTTGTAAATAGGCAAGCTTTCTTCGTGGTAATTCAAAATGTACTTTTAGTCTTTAAAACGGATGTTTCCCTGCAGTGTACCTTCCAGGAGGGTTCTCTTGCGTCCTGGGGAATATTGGGGGTCACACTGCTCCTTTCCAACTTGTTGCAGCCTGCCCAGGGGCTCCGGGATACTCTTGGCCTGTTCCGGGCCGAGATCGGGGCCCGACCGCCCAAAGCTCACGCTTCCCGCGTGGGACGCGTTCGGCCCTGCCGGGGCTGTTGATGCGGGCGGCCCCCACGGGTCTGGGGGGCTCAGGCAGGGGTGAGTGTTGGCCTCGGGGCGGCCCACGGGAGGCAAGGGCCAAAGGACCCGGGGCCGCTTCTGTCACTGCGGCCGGGGCGCGGGATGCAGCCGGAGACTTCTCCTGCCCGCCTGGATCGGATTCCAGCGGGAGGGGCTGAAGCGCTCGCACAGAGCGGAGCGGCGCCGCGAGCAGGGACAGAGAGCGGTGCGAGTCAGCTGCGAAAGGGCGGCTCGCACCACAGCTGATCTGGAGGCCGGGGGCACTCGTAGGCAGGGCGGCTGGCTCAACAAAAAGGGCAAAAACAAACGTTGCGGGCCCGAGCCCGTTGACGGTCTCGGTGGCGGCTTTCCTCCGGGGACAAAGGCGAGGTGCCCAGCGGCTCAAGCAGAGCGAGGCTGGCACCCGGGGCGTCCGTCCAGCGGAGGTCTGTCCCCTGGGTCTGTTTGCGTCCGGTAGGGATTTCTGGCGGGAGGGTGAGGCACCGCAGCGGGCCTTCTTAGGCGGTCGACACAGCGATCCCCTCAGCGGGGGAAGAGCGGCTCAACGGAGCGGAGCTCTTCCTCGGCGGGGACGAGAGGACACAGTCGGTCACGGCCTGGGGAAAAGGGCTGGGGGGCACCACAGCAGCGAGCCTTCCAGGCGGTCAACTCAGCGATCTCCTCAGCGGGGGAAGAGCGGCTCAACGGAGCGGAGCTCTTCCTCGGCGGGGACGAGGAGACACAGTCGGTCACGGCCTCAGGGAGGGGCTGGGGGGCACCAAAGTCACAGCTCCGGCAGTAGTAGATATCCCGGTTAATTACCGGCAGACGAGCAGAGGCAGGTTGAGCCAGATGGTCCTGTGGCTCAGGTCAGGGGGCAAGCTCAGTCAAGCCCTTGGAGAATGTTTAAGCACAAAGCAGCAAAGTCTTTTCTTATCAAGTCTTTTCCTCTCCTTTCTCAGCAAGGCAAGCAGCAGGCCAGTTCTCCCAGCGTCTCTTCTCCTTCTAGTCGGGCAGAGGTCCTTCGTGGTGAAACAGGATTCTCTTTTACAAGGAGCAGGGCTCCTACTTTTATACACAGTTTCTTTTGTTCTCACTGGCCAGGGGGGCCTCTGCATAACTGCTCTCAGCTCCTGAGCACTTGTGGTGGGTACTTCTGCTTCTGCATTCAGTGTGAGGGCAGGCACATCAGCCGCTCCCCAGGGGGGCGGAGCCGGCATTGTGAAGACAGGGGCAGCCTGAGCACTCTGTTGACAAGCTTCGGTCCTTCCTGGGCCAGGTGCAGGCTGAGTCATCAGTCGCTCCCCAGGAGGGCGGAGCCAGCATTGTGGTGGCAGAGCACAGCCTGAGGCATCATTCAGGGGAAACTCCCACCACCCACTAAGGTGTCATCTGGCTATTCACTACCTGTCAGCTCCCAGCCCTGTCACTCACACACACCAGACAGTCAGATCCACATCCAAGCAGAGGCGGGCTGAAATGGTTAGGCAAGCAAATGCTAACTTTCTAAAAGTAGCATTTGCAAACACAGGATATTAAAATAAACTTTACTAAAAGAAGTATTTTATTATTCTGAGTTCAGGCATACTAAACATTAATTTCTACCATGTTCCCTGAGCCTGCTGGGATTATAGAGTGTAATAATTCCAGCAGCCCATCTGGCCTAGAAGGGAACTGGTAGCCTTACAATAGTGAAAAACGAATTTGGCAGTAATTCACTATTAGAACATGCCACACACATCAGGGCATGTTCTACCTTATACTTACAATGCACCCTGCCCTCAGGCCTACCATAGGGGTGACTAATATGAAGTTAAGGGAAGGTTTTAGGGGCTGGCAAGTGTGTGCACTTGCCCAGCCAGCATGACAGTACCAGACTGCACGCAGGTTCTGCAATGGCAGACCCTAGACACATTTTAAGGCTGCTTCTGTGGGTGGCGCAACCAGCGCTGCAGGCCCACTAGCAGTATTGGCATTCACAAGCCCTGGCACTCCTGGTGCACTTTACTGGGGACTGACAGTAAATCCAATGAACCAATCAGGTATATCAATCACATGTACACTTTTCACAGGGAGAGCATATGCACTTTAGCACTGGTCAGCAGTGGTAAAGTGCCCAGAGTCATTAAACCAACAAAAACAGGTCAGAGAGAGTATTGAAGGAAGGCAAAAAGTTTAGGGATGACCCTGCCAAGAGGCCCAGGTCCAACACAACCCCCTTCCAGCCAAAACGCAGGGTAGACCAATCACCACTGTGATGGGCTTCCCTGCTTTGGGCGATAGAACCTGGACCTGGCCCGCAACAGCAGGGGCACATTCCAGTTCTATGCCAATCTGAACCTATTTCAAATCCTCTGTCCATACTCTCAGGGTCCACCAAGCCAATCCCTGGGGCACCCTTTTCTTCCTCTGTGGACACCACCTGTGCAGCCTCTAACCTTAACTGGCTCACAGGTGTGTCCCAACAGGCAGTCATCAAATCACAGTGGCCACTGACGGTAGTCAGGGCTGAGACCCAAGCCTCATGCCTCAGAGAGCGGGGGGCAGTAGCCCCAGGTGCTTGGCACCTTTTGTCCCTTCTCTCTTCTGTTAGTCCCGGTATGCTATCCTGGCACTGACCCACCAGCCCCAGGCCTGTACCTGGCGGCTGGACCAAACACTGGGGTGGCCTCTCCCACACCCGGTCCTCTTCCTTGGGGCTCTGTACCCTCCCACCTGGAGTGGTACCCCCTTCCAGAATTGTCAGGGCACATGTGGCAGGTGATCTGCACAATTCTCCTACCAGTTCAGGGGTGCTATCCTGCAACTGGGGCACCAGGTCAGGGGGGACACCCTGCACCTGGCCCTCTACCTTAGGGTCTAAACCCTCAAACTGCACCGGGGTCAGAGGCAAGGACTCCCTCCCTCTGCACCCCCTTCCAGGGTCCGGCCCACTCCCAACTGGAGTGGTACCCCTAGAAGTGACATGGGTCAGGACACTGATTACAGTGGTCCCACCCTCCAGGTCAGACAACACCTGAACCTGGCTCTCCAACTCAGGGACCCAACCCTGCAGTTGAACAATTGCCTGGCGCACCAGGACTTCTCGGGGAGCACACATGCCCCCCCTGAGGGTGGCACATAGCTCCTGTGCCGTGCAACAGTCTGCCTGGCGCAGATCTCCCATCCTCTGTCCCTCTGACAGTGTGGGAAGATCCCCCAGGACAGAAGTGGTGTCCCCATGGTCATTCACTGGGGACTCAGCCCTGCTGGCTGGCCCCTGACCCACTGGTTCTTCCACTGGGGACTCTTTTCCCCTCTCGCCCCTCTTTCTGGACTTCTGCACCCTCCCAACTGGAGTGGTACTGCCAGTCACCAGAACTACTGGAGCCCTGTTTACAGAGCCTCCACGTTCTCTAGCCACTGGGGGATCCCCCTGAAAGGGTGACTCATCCGGACAGCCTAGGCTCCCCACCTGGTGTTCCCTTAAAGAACCATCCAGGCTCTGAGACTGAGGTTGGGCACTACCGGGACAACACCCATTCTCACTCCTTCCCCTTAAGGACAGGACGTGAGGCCCTCCACCCCTCTCACTGCTACAGGACCTAGCTGGGCTACTCTGCGCCACTTCCACCACTCTGGGCTGGAAGATACCTAAGCCACTCCCCACAGGATCACACCCCAATGCCTCTCCAGACCCTCTGGAATCCACCACAAGGTCTGCCTCCAATGTGAGCTCCCTGGGGTCAGAGAACTCACTCTCAAACAGGTGTTGGCATAGCTCTGGAAAACTGGGACTTAAAGTATGCTCTCCCACAATTGGGTTACACAGCCCCCTAGCAGGGTTAACCAAACTATCCTTCACCTCACCATCCAGCGCCTCACACACATACTCCACACCATTCTCCTGAGACTGGCCAGACAGTAGCGGACTGTCTCTGTCGCACAACCCACACTCTTCTGGGCGGTCCTTACACTCACCCACCAGGACCTCAACCATGGGGGAATCCCTCCCACCACTAGGACCATGAACTCCTACGCCAGCCACCCTATTCCCTTCAGGGACGCTGCGCACTACTGGAGCTACCTCATGCCCTTGAACCTCCTGGTGTATGTTAACCCCCTCCAAGTCAGGTGCCATATCTCTAGGTGCGCGCGCTATGCTGTCAGCACTAGATACCTGAATGTTGCTGCCACCAGCTGAGCTGGACTCCACCTCCAACTCAGCAAAGCTCAATCTGCGAGCTACACAAATCTCTGGATGTTGGGCGGAAGCCCTCCTGGCTTCAAGCTCCAAATCAAGTTCTTTCATCCTAAAGTAGTGATCTCTTTGGCGTTTTAGCGCCTCCATGGCTAATTTTTGGCTTTCCATTGCCAATTTATGCTTGTCCATTTCCATTTGTCCTTTTAATTTCGCCATCTCTATTTCATGCGCCCTGGTTGCTGCCTTGTCTGCCAACTCCTCTGGCGACAGGCATCTGGTTGCTGCCTTTTCCATCCTCACTGAACCAGGCATGACGTTTCACAAGCACATGGAGATCTCCCAGCAAAATTATAAAAATGGAAACCTGTGGCTACGTTATAGATCTGCTCTCACTATGTGGTGATCAGTAATTCACTGTATGTAAACTACAAATGCAAATTCGCAAATCCTCACCGCTGCGACCAATGTTAGAATTGGGGGTCTCTGGTTGGCGCAAGTAAGTACTTGTGACAAGCAGGGACCCTCTCCTCTAAGTCAGGGCAAAGGATGACCCTTCAGAATTACCCTTGCTCACCCTCTAGGTGCGTGGCGTGAGCAGCCAAGGCGATTCTCCAGGCGTTAGTCAGTTAAGCATTTGTAGACACACACACAGTAAAATATACCAATCCCCCCACAAATGGACACCAGGCTGTGAGTATATAAAAATACGCTTCTTTATGTAAAATATATATATCTCTTAGGTCAGACTTATCACAAGATCAAATAACGTTTTTGGGGTGCCCACAGGTTGTAAATAGGCAAGCTTTCTTCGTGGTAATTCAAAATGTACTTTTAGTCTTTAAAACGGATGTTTCCCTGCAGTGTACCTTCCAGGAGGGTTCTCTTGCGTCCTGGGGAATATTGGGGGTCACACTGCTCCTTTCCAACTTGTTGCAGCCTGCCCAGGGGCTCCGGGATACTCTTGGCCTGTTCCGGGCCGAGATCGGGGCCCGACCGCCCAAAGCTCACGCTTCCCGCGTGGGACGCGTTCGGCCCTGCCGGGGCTGTTGATGCGGGCGGCCCCCACGGGTCTGGGGGGCTCAGGCAGGGGTGAGTGTTGGCCTCGGGGCGGCCCACGGGAGGCAAGGGCCAAAGGACCCGGGGCCGCTTCTGTCACTGCGGCCGGGGCGCGGGATGCAGCCGGAGACTTCTCCTGCCCGCCTGGATCGGATTCCAGCGGGAGGGGCTGAAGCGCTCGCACAGAGCGGAGCGGCGCCGCGAGCAGGGACAGAGAGCGGTGCGAGTCAGCTGCGAAAGGGCGGCTCGCACCACAGCTGATCTGGAGGCCGGGGGCACTCGTAGGCAGGGCGGCTGGCTCAACAAAAAGGGCAAAAACAAACGTTGCGGGCCCGAGCCCGTTGACGGTCTCGGTGGCGGCTTTCCTCCGGGGACAAAGGCGAGGTGCCCAGCGGCTCAAGCAGAGCGAGGCTGGCACCCGGGGCGTCCGTCCAGCGGAGGTCTGTCCCCTGGGTCTGTTTGCGTCCGGTAGGGATTTCTGGCGGGAGGGTGAGGCACCGCAGCGGGCCTTCTTAGGCGGTCGACACAGCGATCCCCTCAGCGGGGGAAGAGCGGCTCAACGGAGCGGAGCTCTTCCTCGGCGGGGACGAGAGGACACAGTCGGTCACGGCCTGGGGAAAAGGGCTGGGGGGCACCACAGCAGCGAGCCTTCCAGGCGGTCAACTCAGCGATCTCCTCAGCGGGGGAAGAGCGGCTCAACGGAGCGGAGCTCTTCCTCGGCGGGGACGAGGAGACAAAGTCGGTCACGGCCTCAGGGAGGGGCTGGGGGGCACCAAAGTCACAGCTCCGGCAGTAGTAGATATCCCGGTTAATTACCGGCAGACGAGCAGAGGCAGGTTGAGCCAGATGGTCCTGTGGCTCAGGTCAGGGGGCAAGCTCAGTCAAGCCCTTGGAGAATGTTTAAGCACAAAGCAGCAAAGTCTTTTCTTATCAAGTCTTTTCCTCTCCTTTCTCAGCAAGGCAAGCAGCAGGCCAGTTCTCCCAGCGTCTCTTCTCCTTCTAGTCGGGCAGAGGTCCTTCGTGGTGAAACAGGATTCTCTTTTACAAGGAGCAGGGCTCCTACTTTTATACACAGTTTCTTTTGTTCTCACTGGCCAGGGGGGCCTCTGCATAACTGCTCTCAGCTCCTGAGCACTTGTGGTGGGTACTTCTGCTTCTGCATTCAGTGTGAGGGCAGGCACATCAGCCGCTCCCCAGGGGGGCGGAGCCGGCATTGTGAAGACAGGGGCAGCCTGAGCACTCTGTTGACAAGCTTCGGTCCTTCCTGGGCCAGGTGCAGGCTGAGTCATCAGTCGCTCCCCAGGAGGGCGGAGCCAGCATTGTGGTGGCAGAGCACAGCCTGAGGCATCATTCAGGGGAAACTCCCACCACCCACTAAGGTGTCATCTGGCTATTCACTACCTGTCAGCTCCCAGCCCTGTCACTCACACACACCAGACAGTCAGATCCACATCCAAGCAGAGGCGGGCTGAAATGGTTAGGCAAGCAAATGCTAACTTTCTAAAAGTAGCATTTGCAAACACAGGATATTAAAATAAACTTTACTAAAAGAAGTATTTTATTATTCTGAGTTCAGGCATACTAAACATTAATTTCTACCATGTTCCCTGAGCCTGCTGGGATTATAGAGTGTAATAATTCCAGCAGCCCATCTGGCCTAGAAGGGAACTGGTAGCCTTACAATAGTGAAAAACGAATTTGGCAGTAATTCACTATTAGAACATGCCACACACATCAGGGCATGTTCTACCTTATACTTACAATGCACCCTGCCCTCAGGCCTACCATAGGGGTGACTAATATGAAGTTAAGGGAAGGTTTTAGGGGCTGGCAAGTGTGTGCACTTGCCCAGCCAGCATGACAGTACCAGACTGCACGCAGGTTCTGCAATGGCAGACCCTAGACACATTTTAAGGCTGCTTCTGTGGGTGGCGCAACCAGCGCTGCAGGCCCACTAGCAGTATTGGCATTCACAAGCCCTGGCACTCCTGGTGCACTTTACTGGGGACTGACAGTAAATCCAATGAACCAATCAGGTATATCAATCACATGTACACTTTTCACAGGGAGAGCATATGCACTTTAGCACTGGTCAGCAGTGGTAAAGTGCCCAGAGTCATTAAACCAACAAAAACAGGTCAGAGAGAGTATTGAAGGAAGGCAAAAAGTTTAGGGATGACCCTGCCAAGAGGCCCAGGTCCAACACTATTCCAAGGGCATCTGGTTTTAGATTTCTTTCATGCAACCTGCCCGACAGCCCTATCTGAACGCTTGTATATGCCTTGCAAGTTCAGCATTTTTGCAAAATGCTTAAAGAGAAATGTTTCCTATTTGCTCAGGCAGGGCAAGGTTAAAAGCATGAGACTCTAGCAAATAATCATCCACTACTGCAAAGAGAAAATTGATATTGGCTTTGAAATGCATACTTCAAAAGAGCACCAATGAAAGGGCTCGTCCGGGATTTGAACCCAGGACCTCTCGCACCCAAAGCGAGAATCATACCCCTAGACCAACGAGCCGTTGAAAGACCCTCACCTCTGAAAAGGTAATACCAGCTCTAAGCCCGCAATGAAGATCATGCTGGGGTCTCAGTTATTTATATATTTCTGCATTGGCTAGAGCCTAAAGAGAAAGAATAAAAAGCTGTTCATAACAACATAAGAAACACATTTTGCCTTTTCTCTCAAATACTTATTCCCTTTCTGCAAATCAGAATGCCAAGGTGAATAGCTGGGCCACAGATTCTGGCTAATTATCTATCTCTTGAATGCAAGAATCAATAAAAACTGCCTAATGCAGGACTAAAGCATTCCTTGCATAGCCTCTAACATCATAACATAACTGAGCTGCTGGTAACAAGCTAAGCAATACCTTCCCAAAATGAGAAGTACAAGTGCTTATGTGCTTATCCGCTCAATCAGCGCTCAATGAGGCTCGATCAGGCGAGATATAGGAAAGGTGGAAAGGGTCCAAATGGCTGTCCCTTCCTTTTTAGGGTGGGTCCTGCTGACTATCATAGGATTCCTCTTAAGAGTGGCCAGGGTCAGAGGAAAAACTTTCAATGCTTCTTAGTGTTCTCTCCAGAAGCAGGCATTTTCTGTGCCTTTAATTTCAGGCTTTTCCCAGCAGTCTCTGTTCTGCCTATGTAAATTAACAAAAGCAGTGCTTATTCCTCACTTGCTCTAATGTCCTTCCTGTCCACAAAGCTCTGCCTAAGTATGCTTTTTTTCTTTTTCAGGGAAATTCTAAATGGTTTCTCTGTCCACTCTGTGGCAGTAGAATGCTGATTATGATGCCATGTTTTGTGGAATCACCAAGGTACAACTACAGAGGAATATATGAGTCTGAAGGACATGGAACTCTTAGCTAACACATCACAATATGTGATGCTTGCCAACCAAGCACTACATTCTGGTGCGCTGATGATCAGAACATTCTGCTCCTAAAGGAAAGAAAAGACCGCTTGATTGAAAATAAAGTCTCTGTTTATATTAACGCTCTCTCTCTCCCTCTATCTATCTATCTGTCTATCTATCTATCTATCTATCTATCTATCTATCTATCTATCTATCTATCTATCTATCTATCTATCTATCTATCTATCTATCTATCTATCTGTCTGTCTGTCTGTCTGTCTGTCTGTCTGTCTGTCTGTCTGTCCGTCTATCCATTCATCCATCCATCCATCCATCCATCCATCCATCCATCCATCCATCCATCCATCCATCCATCCATCCATCCATCCATCCATCCATCCATCCATCCATCTATCTATCTATCTATCTATCTATCTATCTATCTATCTATCTATCTATCTATCTATCTATCTATCTATCTATCTATCTATCTATCTATCTATCTATCTATCTATCTATCTATCTATCTATCTATCTATCTATCTATCTATCTTTATATATGGATACATGCATACACCTACACATAGATATGCCATGCATTTCTTTGGATTTGTTTCAACCTCTTGCCATTTATTTGAGAATCCCTACTTTTCAAGTGACTGCAAATGAAGTAATCTCTGGCACGGTTTGGCTGATGCAAGGTAACCAAAACACGAGACAACTTTTAATAAAAATCATTGGTTTCTTTGATGACGTGCACTGTCCAACATGGGACTTTCACACGTCAGGTAAATATGATAACCAATACACAACAGAAGCAGATGCAGATTGCTTATCAATGTCGTGATAGAACAGTTGTGATTTGAGTAGAAGAAGCGCCCCTGAATTGATACTTATTATATACAGCCTGTAAGATAGTCAAGAATGCATGCTAGGAGAGGAGATGCAAATATAAATGTATTAGAAAAATACATAAAGAGGAGTGATATGCTTTTATTCATGCAAGGCTAGAAAAAATCCCCATACTGTCGAAAGCATTCATACACCACCAAATGGAAATAAACAATTCTGACATTAAACGAAAAGGTGACGATGCATTTGTATCATCACCTTGAGAAGGATCATCTAGGAATTGAGCCCAAGCCTCAGCACTTAAAAACCAGAAACACTCCACTAAAATAAGAGGCCTATTGGTGCCAACAATTCTCAAAGTTAATGCTTGTTCTGGTTGAGCATTGAACCGAAAGCAGGGCTCTTTTGAAAGTGAGGTCTGTGAATCAACAGATACATCCACATGCCAATTATGTTATTGTTTTTAAGAGAATTCACTTTCTTGGAACGAGACTGCATGAACCCATCTTCAGGGCCTGGACAATTTCATGCAAAACGGCAACTCTCAACATTGCAGCCAAGACAATATAACTAGTGTTTCTGCCCGGTTTCGAACCGGGGACCTTTCGCGTGTGAGGCGAACGTGATAACCACTACACTACAGAAACAGATACCTACAGGTGATTCTTCTGTGATGAAACTGCTCAAAACAGGCTATTCCAAGGGCATCTGGTTTTAGATTTCTTTCATGCAACCTGCCCGACAGCCCTATCTGAACGCTTGTATATGCCTTGCAAGTTCAGCATTTTTGCAAAATGCTTAAAGAGAAATGTTTCCTATTTGCTCAGGCAGGGCAAGGTTAAAAGCATGAGACTCTAGCAAATATGCATCCACTACTGCAAAGAGAAAATTGATATTGGCTTTGAAATGCATACTTCAAAAGAGCACCAATGAAAGGGCTCATCCGGGATTTGAACCCGGGACCTCTCGCACCCTAAGCGAGAATCATACCCCTAGACCAACAAGCCGTTGAAAGACCCTCACCTCTGAAAAGGTAATACCAGCTCTAAGCCCGCAATGAAGATCATGCTGGGGTCTTTTTCATGCTTGGTCTGTGAATTCACAGGAAATTCAGTGTCAACTTACCCTTTCTCAAACGATAGCACTATCATTTGTAAGTGTCCCCTTTTATTTTGTCTCAGCATTGGACACGTCTTACAGGAAGTCAGCAGTTACTTATATATTTCTGCATTGGCTAGAGCCTAAAGAGAAAGAATAAAAAGCTGTTCATAACAACATAAGAAACACATTTTGCCTTTTCTCTCCAATACTTATTCCCTTTGTGCAAATCGGAATGCCAAGGTGAATAGCTGGGCCACAGATTCTGGCTAATTATCTATCTCTTGAATGCAAGAAGCAATAAAAACTGCCTAATGCAGGACTAAAGCATTCCTTGCATAGCCTCTAACATCATAACATAACTGAGCTGCTGGTAACAAGCTAAGCAATGCCTTCCCAAAATGAGAAGTACATGTGCTTATGTGCTTATCCGCTCAATCAGGCTCGATCAGGCGAGATATAGAAAAGGTGGAAAGGGTCCAAATGGCTGTCCCTTCCTTTTTAGGGTGGGTCCTGCTGACTATCATAGGATTCCTCTTAAGAGTGGCCAGGGTCAGAGGAAAAACTTTCAATGCTTCTTAGTGTTCTCTCCAGAAGCAGACATTTTCTGTGCCTTTAATTCAGGCTTTTCCCAGCAGTCTCTGTTCTGCCTATGTAAATTAACAAAAGCAGTGCTTATTCCTCACTTGCTCTAATGTCCTTCCTGTCCACAAAGCTCTGCCTAAGTATGCTTTTTTTCTTTTTCAGGGAAATTCTAAATGGTTTCTCTGTCCACTCTGTGGCAGTAGAATGCTGATTATGATGCCATGTTTTGTGGAATCACCAAGGTACAACTACAGAGGAATATATGAGTCTGAAGGACATGGAACTCTTAGCTAACACATCACAATATGTGATGCTTGCCAACCAAGCACTACATTCTGGTGCGCTGATGATCAGAACATTCTGCTCCTAAAGGAAAGAAAATACCGCTTGATTGAAAATAAAGTCTCTGTTTATATTAACGCTCTCTCTCTCCCTATATCTATCTATCTATCTATCTATCTATCTATCTATCTATCTATCTATCTATCTATCTATCTATCTATCTATCTATCTATCTATCTATCTATCTATCTATCTATCTATCTATCTATCTATCTATCTATCTATCTATCTATCTATCTATCTATCTATCTATCTATCTATCTATCTATCTATCTATCTATCTATCTATCTATCTATCTTTATATATGGATACATGCATACACCTACTCATAGATATGCCATGCATTTCTTTGGATTTGTTTCAACCTCTTGCCATTTATTTGAGAATCCCTACTTTTCAAGTGACTGCAAATGAAGTCATCTCTGGCACGTTTTGGCTGATGCACGGTAACCAAAACACAAGACAACTTTTAATAAAAATCATTGGTTTCTTTGTTAACGTGCACTGTCAAACATGGGACTTTCACACGTCAGGTAAACATGATAACCAATACACAACAGAAGCAGATGCAGATTGCTTATCAATGTCGTGATAGAACAGTTGTGATTTGAGTAGTAGAAGCGCCCCTGAATTGATACTTATTATATACAGCCTGTAAGATAGTCAAAAATGCATGCTAGGAGAGGAGATGCAAATATAAATGTATTAGAAAAATACATAAAGAGGAGTGATATGCTTTTATTCATGCAAGGCTAGAAAAAATCCCCATACTGTCGAAAGCATTCATACACCACCAAATGGAAATAAACAATTCTGACATTAAACGAAAAGGTGACGATGCATTTGTATCATCACCTTGAGAAGGATCATCTAGGAATTGAGCCCAAGCCTCAGCACTTAAAACCAGAAACACTCCACTAAAATAGGAGGCCTGTTGGTTCCAACAATTCTCAAAGTTAATTCTTGTTCTGGTTGAGCATTGAACCGAATGCAGGGCTCTTTTGAAAGTGAGGTCTGTGAATCAACAGATACATCCACATGCCAATTATGTTATTGTTTTTAAGAGAATTCACTTTCTTGGAACGAGACTGCATGAACCCATCTTCAGGGCCTGGACAATTTCATGCAAAACGGCAACTCTCAACATTGCAGCCAAGACAATATAACTAGTGTTTCTGCCCGGTTTCGAACCGGGGACCTTTCGCGTGTGAGGCGAACGTGATAACCACTACACTACAGAAACAGATACCTACAGGTGATTCTTCTGTGATGAAACTGCTCAAAAAAGACTATTCCAAAGGCATCTGGTTTTAGATTTCTTTCATGCAACCTGCCCGACAGCCCTATCTGAACGCTTGTATATGCCTTGCAAGTTCAGCATTTTTGCAAAATGCTTAAAGAGAAATGTTTCCTATTTGCTCAGGCAGGGCAAGGTTAAAAGCATGAGACTCTAGCAAATAATCATCCACTACTGCAAATAGAAAATTGATATTGGCTTTGAAATGCATACTTCAAAAGAGCACCAATGAAAGGGCTCGTCCGGGATTTGAACCAGGACCTCTCGCACCCAAAGCGAGAATCATACCCCTAGACCAACGAGCCGTTGAAAGACCCTCACCTCTGAAAAGGTAATACCAGCTCTAAGCCCGCAATGAAGATCATGCTGGGGTCTTTTTCATGCTTGGTCTGTGAATTCACAGGAAATTCAGTGTCAACTTACCCTTTCTCAAACGATAGCACTATCATTTGTAAGTGTCCCCTTTTATTTTTTCTCAGCATTGGACAAGTCTTACAGGAAGTCAGCAGTTATTTATATATTTCTGCATTGGCTAGAGCCTAAAGAGAAAGAATAAAAAGCTGTTCATAACAACATAAGAAACACATTTTGCCTTTTCTCTCAAATACTTATTCCCTTTGTGCAAATCGGAATGCCAAGGTGAATAGCTGGGCCACAGATTCTGGCTAATTATCTATCCCTTGAATGCAAGAAGCAATAAAAACTGCCTAATGCAGGACTAAAGCATTCCTTGCATAGCCTCTAACATCATAACATAACTGAGCTGCTGGTAACAAGCTAAGCAATGCCTTCCCAAAATGAGAAGTACATGTGCTTATGTGCTTATCCGCTCAATCAGCGCTCAATCAGGCTCGATCAGGCTCGATATAGGAAAGGTGGAAAGGGTCCAAATGGCTGTCCCTTCCTTTTTAGGGTGGGTCCTGCTGACTATCATAGGATTCCTCTTAAGAGTGGCCAGGGTCAGAGGAAAAACTTTCAATGCTTCTTAATGTTCTCTCCAGAAGCAGGCATTTTCTGTGCCTTTAATTTCAGGCTTTTCCCAGCAGTCTCTGTTCTGCCTATGTAAATTAACAAAAGCAGTGCTTATTCCTCACTTGCTCTAATGTCCTTCCTGTCCACAAAGCTCTGCCTAAGTATGCTTTTTTTCTTTTTCAGGGAAATTCTAAATGGTTTCTCTGTCCACTCTGTGGCAGTAGAATGCTGATTGTGATGCCATGTTTTGTGGAATCACCAAGGTACAACTACAGAGGAATATATGAGTCTGAAGGACATGGAACTCTTAGCTAACACATCACAATATGTGATGCTTGCCAACCAAGCACTACATTCTGGTGCGCTGATGATCAGAACATTCTGCTCCTAAAGGAAAGAAAAGACCGCTTGATTGAAAATAAAGTCTCTGTTTATATTAACGCTCTCTCTCTCCCTATATCTATCTATCTATCTATCTATCTATCTATCTATCTATCTATCTATCTATCTATCTATCTATCTATCTATCTATCTATCTATCTATCTATCTATCTATCTATCTATCTATCTATCTATCTATCTATCTATCTATCTATCTATCTATCTATCTATCTATCTATCTGTCTGTCTGTCTGTCTGTCTGTCTGTCTGTCTGTCTGTCTGCCTGTCTGTCTGTCCGTCTATCCATTCATCCATCCATCCATCCATCCATCCATCCATCCATCCATCCATCCATCCATCCATCCATCCATCCATCCATCCATCCATCTATCTATCTATCTATCTATCTATCTATCTATCTATCTATCTATCTATCTATCTATCTATCTATCTATCTATCTATCTATCTATTTATCTATCTATCTATCTATCTTTATATATGGATACATGCATACACCTACACATAGATATGCCATGCATTTCTTTGGATTTGTTTCAACCTCTTGCCATTTATTTGAGAATCCCTACTTTTCAAGTGACTGCAAATGAAGTAATCTCTGGCACGGTTTGGCTGATGCAAGGTAACCAAAACACGAGACAACTTTTAATAAAAATCATTGGTTTCTTTGTTAACGTGCACTGTCCAACATGGGACTTTCACACGTCAGGTAAATATGATAACCAATACACAACAGAAGCAGATGCAGATTGCTTATCAATGTCGTGATAGAACAGTTGTGATTTGAGTAGAAGAAGCGCCCCTGAATTGATACTTATTATATACAGCCTGTAAGATAGTCAAAAATGCATGCTAGGAGAGGAGATGCAAATATAAATGTATTAGAAAAATACATAAAGAGGAGTGATATGCTTTTATTCATGCAAGGCTAGAACAAAATCCCCATACTGTCGAAAGCATTCATACACCACCAAATGGAAATAAACAATTCTGACATTAAACGAAAAGGTGACGATGCATTTGTATCATCACCTTGAGAAGGATCATCTAGGAATTGAGCCCAAGCCTCAGCACTTAAAAACCAGAAACACTCCACTAAAATAAGAGGCCTATTGGTGCCAACAATTCTCAAAGTTAATGCTTGTTCTGGTTGAGCATTGAACCGAAAGCAGGGCTCTTTTGAAAGTGAGGTCTGTGAATCAACAGATACATCCACATGCCAATTATGTTATTGTTTTTAAGAGAATTCACTTTCTTGGAACGAGACTGCATGAACCCATCTTCAGGGCCTGGACAATTTCATGCAAAACGGCAACTCTCAACATTGCAGCCAAGACAATATAACTAGTGTTTCTGCCCGGTTTCGAACCGGGGACCTTTCGCGTGTGAGGCGAACGTGATAACCACTACACTACAGAAACAGATACCTACAGGTGATTCTTCTGTGATGAAACTGCTCAAAACAGGCTATTCCAAGGGCATCTGGTTTTAGATTTCTTTCATGCAACCTGCCCGACAGCCCTATCTGAACGCTTGTATATGCCTTGCAAGTTCAGCATTTTTGCAAAATGCTTAAAGAGAAATGTTTCCTATTTGCTCAGGCAGGGCAAGGTTAAAAGCATGAGACTCTAGCAAATATGCATCCACTACTGCAAAGAGAAAATTGATATTGGCTTTGAAATGCATACTTCAAAAGAGCACCAATGAAAGGGCTCATCCGGGATTTGAACCCGGGACCTCTCGCACCCTAAGCGAGAATCATACCACTAGACCAACAAGCCGTTGAAAGACCCTCACCTCTGAAAAGGTAATACCAGCTCTAAGCCCGCAATGAAGATCATGCTGGGGTCTTTTTCATGCTTGGTCTGTGAATTCACAGGAAATTCAGTGTCAACTTACCCTTTCTCGAACGATAGCACTATCATTTGTAAGTGTCCCCATTTATTTTGTCTCAGCATTGGACACGTCTTACAGGAAGTCAGCAGTTACTTATATATTTCTGCATTGGCTAGAGCCTAAAGAGAAAGAATAAAAAGCTGTTCATAACAACATAAGAAACACATTTTGCCTTTTCTCTCCAATACTTATTCCCTTTGTGCAAATCGGAATGCCAAGGTGAATAGCTGGGCCACAGATTCTGGCTAATTATCTATCTCTTGAATGCAAGAAGCAATAAAACTGCCTAATGCAGGACTAAAGCATTCCTTGCATAGCCTCTAACATCATAACATAACTGAGCTGCTGGTAACAAGCTAAGCAATGCCTTCCCAAAATGAGAAGTACATGTGCTTATGTGCTTATCCGCTCAATCAGGCTCGATCAGGCGAGATATAGAAAAGGTGGAAAGGGTCCAAATGGCTGTCCCTTCCTTTTTAGGGTGGGTCCTGCTGACTATCATAGGATTCCTCTTAAGAGTGGCCAGGGTCAGAGGAAAAACTTTCAATGCTTCTTAGTGTTCTCTCCAGAAGCAGGCATTTTCTGTGCCTTTAATTTCAGGCTTTTCCCAGCAGTCTCTGTTCTGCCTATGTAAATTAACAAAAGCAGTGCTTATTCCTCACTTGCTCTAATGTCCTTCCTGTCCACAAAGCTCTGCCTAAGTATGCTTTTTTTCTTTTTCAGGGAAATTCTAAATGGTTTCTCTGTCCACTCTGTGGCAGTAGAATGCTGATTATGATGCCATGTTTTGTGGAATCACCAAGGTACAACTACAGAGGAATATATGAGTCTGAAGGACATGGAACTCTTAGCTAACACATCACAATATGTGATGCTTGCCAACCAAGCACTACATTCTGGTGCGCTGATGATCAGAACATTCTGCTCCTAAAGGAAAGAAAAGACCGCTTGATTGAAAATAAAGTCTCTGTTTATATTAACGCTCTCTCTCTCCCTATATCTATCTATCTATCTATCTATCTATCTATCTATCTATCTATCTATCTATCTATCTATCTATCTATCTATCTATCTATCTATCTATCTATCTATCTATCTATCTATCTATCTATCTATCTATCTATCTATTTATCTTTATATATGGATACATGCATACACCTACTCATAGATATGCCATGCATTTCTTTGGATTTGTTTCAACCTCTTGCCATTTATTTGAGAATCCCTACTTTTCAAGTGACTGCAAATGAAGTCATCTCTGGCACGTTTTGGCTGATGCACGGTAACCAAAACACAAGACAACTTTTAATAAAAATCATTGGTTTCTTTGTTAACGTGCACTGTCAAACATGGGACTTTCACATGTCAGGTAAACATGATAACCAATACACAACAGAAGCAGATGCAGATTGCTTATCAATGTCGTGATAGAACAGTTGTGATTTGAGTAGTAGAAGCGCCCCTGAATTGATACTTATTATATACAGCCTGTAAGATAGTCAAAAATGCATGCTAGGAGAGGAGATGCAAATATAAATGTATTAGAAAAATACATAAAGAGGAGTGATATGCTTTTATTCATGCAAGGCTAGAAAAAATCCCCATACTGTCGAAAGCATTCATACACCACCAAATGGAAATAAACAATTCTGACATTAAACGAAAAGGTGACGATGCATTTGTATCATCACCTTGAGAAGGATCATCTAGGAATTGAGCCCAAGCCTCAGCACTTAAAACCAGAAACACTCCACTAAAATAGGAGGCCTGTTGGTGCCAACAATTCTCAAAGTTAATGCTTGTTCTGGTTCAGCATTGAACCGAATGCAGGGCTCTTTTGAAAGTGAGGTCTGTGAATCAACAGATACATCCACATGCCAATTATGTTATTGTTTTTAAGAGAATTCACTTTCTTGGAACGAGACTGCATGAACCCA
Organism: Lissotriton helveticus; assembly: GCF_964261635.1. NCBI lineage: Eukaryota > Metazoa > Chordata > Amphibia > Caudata > Salamandridae > Lissotriton > Lissotriton helveticus. The sequence goes on along the minus strand of NC_136069.1, from coordinate 820,173,435 downwards.
TCTTCAGGGCCTGGACAATTTCATGCAAAACGGCAACTCTCAACATTGCAGCCAAGACAATATAACTAGTGTTTCTGCCTGGTTTCGAACCGGGGACCTTTCGCGTGTGAGGCAAACGTGATAACCACTACACTACAGAAACAGATACCTACAGGTGATTCTTCTGTGATGAAACTGCTCAAAAAAGACTATTCCAAGGGCATCTGGTTTTAGATTTCTTTCATGCAACCTGCCCGACAGCCCTATCTGAACGCTTGTATATGCCTTGCAAGTTCAGCATTTTTGCAAAATGCTTAAAGAGAAATGTTTCCTATTTGCTCAGGCAGGGCAAGGTTAAAAGCATGAGACTCTAGCAAATAATCATCCACTACTGCAAAGAGAAAATTGATATTGGCTTTGAAATGCATACTTCAAAAGAGCACCAATGAAAGGGCTCGTCCGGGATTTGAACCCAGGACTTCTCGCACCCAAAGCGAGAATCATACCCCTAGACCAACGAGCCGTTGAAAGACCCTCACCTCTGAAAAGGTAATACCAGCTCTAAGCCCGCAATGAAGATCATGCTGGGGTCTTTTTCATGCTTGGTCTGTGAATTCACAGGAAATTCAGTGTCAACTTACCCTTTCTCAAACGATAGCACTATCATTTGTAAGTGTCCCCTTTTATTTTTTCTCAGCATTGGACAAGTCTTACAGGAAGTCAGCAGTTATTTATATATTTCTGCATTGGCTAGAGCCTAAAGAGAAAGAATAAAAAGCTGTTCATAACAACATAAGAAACACATTTTGCCTTTTCTCTCAAATACTTATTCCCTTTGTGCAAATCAGAATGCCAAGGTGAATAGCTGGGCCACAGATTCTGGCTAATTATCTATCTCTTGAATGCAAGAAGCAATAAAAACTGCCTAATGCAGGACTAAAGCATTCCTTGCATAGCCTCTAACATCATAACATAACTGAGCTGCTGGTAACAAGCTAAGCAATACCTTCCCAAAATGAGAAGTACATGTGCTTATGTGCTTATGTGCTTATCCGCTCAATCAGCGCTCAATCAGGCTCGATCAGGCTCGATCAAGGAAAGGTGGAAAGGGTCCAAATGGCTGTCCCTTCCTTTTTAGGGTGGGTCCTGCTGACTATCATAGGATTCCTCTTAAGAGTGGCCAGGGTCAGAGGAAAAACTTTCAATGCTTCTTAGTGTTCTCTCCAGAAGCAGGCATTTTCTGTGCCTTTAATTTCAGGCTTTTCCCAGCAGTCTCTGTTCTGCCTATGTAAATTAACAAAAGCAGTGCTTATTCCTCACTTGCTCTAATGTCCTTCCTGTCCACAAAGCTCTGCCTAAGTATGCTTTTTTTCTTTTTCAGGGAAATTCTAAATGGTTTCTCTGTCCACTCTGTGGCAGTAGAATGCTGATTATGATGCCATGTTTTGTGGAATCACCAAGGTACAACTACAGAGGAATATATGAGTCTGAAGGACATGGAACTCTTAGCTAACACATCACAATATGTGATGCTTGCCAACCAAGCACTACATTCTGGTGCGCTGATGATCAGAACATTCTGCTCCTAAAGGAAAGAAAAGACCGCTTGATTGAAAATAAAGTCTCTGTTTATATTAACGCTCTCTCTCTCCCTCTATCTATCTATCTATCTATCTATCTATCTATCTATCTATCTATCTATCTATCTATCTATCTATCTATCTATCTATCTATCTATCTATCTATCTATCTATCTATCTATCTATCTATCTGTCTGTCTGTCTGTCTGTCTGTCTGTCTGTCTGTCTGTCCGTCTATCCATTCATCCATCCATCCATCCATCCATCCATCCATCCATCCATCCATCCATCCATCCATCTATCTATCTATCTATCTATCTATCTATCTATCTATCTATCTATCTATCTATCTATCTATCTATCTATCTATCTATCTATCTATCTATCTATCTATCTATCTATCTATCTATCTATCTATCTATCTATCTATCTATCTTTATATATGGATACATGCATACACCTACACATAGATATGCCATGCATTTCTTTGGATTTGTTTCAACCTCTTGCCATTTATTTGAGAATCCCTACTTTTCAAGTGACTGCAAATGAAGTAATCTCTGGCACGGTTTGGCTGATGCAAGGTAACCAAAACACGAGACAACTTTTAATAAAAATCATTGGTTTCTTTGTTAACGTGCACTGTCCAACATGGGACTTTCACACGTCAGGTAAATATGATAACCAATACACAACAGAAGCAGATGCAGATTGCTTATCAATGTCGTGATAGAACAGTTGTGATTTGAGTAGAAGAAGCGCCCCTGAATTGATACTTATTATATACAGCCTGTAAGATAGTCAAAAATGCATGCTAGGAGAGGAGATGCAAATATAAATGTATTAGAAAAATACATAAAGAGGAGTGATATGCTTTTATTCATGCAAGGCTAGAAAAAATCCCCATACTGTCGAAAGCATTCATACACCACCAAATGGAAATAAACAATTCTGACATTAAACGAAAAGGTGACGATGCATTTGTATCATCACCTTGAGAAGGATCATCTAGGAATTGAGCCCAAGCCTCAGCACTTAAAAACCAGAAACACTCCACTAAAATAAGAGGCCTATTGGTGCCAACAATTCTCAAAGTTAATGCTTGTTCTGGTTGAGCATTGAACCGAAAGCAGGGCTCTTTTGAAAGTGAGGTCTGTGAATCAACAGATACATCCACATGCCAATTATGTTATTGTTTTTAAGAGAATTCACTTTCTTGGAACGAGACTGCATGAACCCATCTTCAGGGCCTGGACAATTTCATGCAAAACGGCAACTCTCAACATTGCAGCCAAGACAATATAACTAGTGTTTCTGCCCGGTTTCGAACCGGGGACCTTTCGCGTGTGAGGCGAACGTGATAACCACTACACTACAGAAACAGATACCTACAGGTGATTCTTCTGTGATGAAACTGCTCAAAACAGGCTATTCCAAGGGCATCTGGTTTTAGATTTCTTTCATGCAACCTGCCCGACAGCCCTATCTGAACGCTTGTATATGCCTTGCAAGTTCAGCATTTTTGCAAAATGCTTAAAGAGAAATGTTTCCTATTTGCTCAGGCAGGGCAAGGTTAAAAGCATGAGACTCTAGCAAATATGCATCCACTACTGCAAAGAGAAAATTGATATTGGCTTTGAAATGCATACTTCAAAAGAGCACCAATGAAAGGGCTCATCCGGGATTTGAACCCGGGACCTCTCGCACCCAAAGCGAGAATCATACCCCTAGACCAACAAGCCGTTGAAAGACCCTCACCTCTGAAAAGGTAATACCAGCTCTAAGCCCGCAATGAAGATCATGCTGGGGTCTTTTTCATGCTTGGTCTGTGAATTCACAGGAAATTCAGTGTCAACTTACCCTTTCTCAAACGATAGCACTATCATTTGTAAGTGTCCCCTTTTATTTTGTCTCAGCATTGGACACGTCTTACAGGAAGTCAGCAGTTACTTATATATTTCTGCATTGGCTAGAGCCTAAAGAGAAAGAATAAAAAGCTGTTCATAACAACATAAGAAACACATTTTGCCTTTTCTCTCCAATACTTATTCCCTTTGTGCAAATCGGAATGCCAAGGTGAATAGCTGGGCCACAGATTCTGGCTAATTATCTATCTCTTGAATGCAAGAAGCAATAAAAACTGCCTAATGCAGGACTAAAGCATTCCTTGCATAGCCTCTAACATCATAACATAACTGAGCTGCTGGTAACAAGCTAAGCAATGCCTTCCCAAAATGAGAAGTACATGTGCTTATGTGCTTATCCGCTCAATCAGGCTCGATCAGGCGAGATATAGAAAAGGTGGAAAGGGTCCAAATGGCTGTCCCTTCCTTTTTAGGGTGGGTCCTGCTGACTATCATAGGATTCCTCTTAAGAGTGGCCAGGGTCAGAGGAAAAACTTTCAATGCTTCTTAGTGTTCTCTCCAGAAGCAGGCATTTTCTGTGCCTTTAATTTCAGGCTTTTCCCAGCAGTCTCTGTTCTGCCTATGTAAATTAACAAAAGCAGTGCTTATTTCTCACTTGCTCTAATGTCCTTCCTGTCCACAAAGCTCTGCCTAAGTATGCTTTTTTTCTTTTTCAGGGAAATTCTAAATGGTTTCTCTGTCCACTCTGTGGCAGTAGAATGCTGATTATGATGCCATGTTTTGTGGAATCACCAAGGTACAACTACAGAGGAATATATGAGTCTGAAGGACATGGAACTCTTAGCTAACACATCACAATATGTGATGCTTGCCAACCAAGCACTACATTCTGGTGCGCTGATGATCAGAACATTCTGCTCCTAAAGGAAAGAAAATACCGCTTGATTGAAAATAAAGTCTCTGTTTATATTAACGCTCTCTCTCTCCCTATATCTATCTATCTATCTATCTATCTATCTATCTATCTATCTATCTATCTATCTATCTATCTATCTATCTATCTATCTATCTATCTATCTATCTATCTATCTATCTATCTATCTATCTATCTATCTATCTATCTATCTATCTATCTATCTATCTATCTATCTATCTATCTATCTATCTATCTATCTATCTATCTATCTATCTATCTTTATATATGGATACATGCATACACCTACTCATAGATATGCCATGCATTTCTTTGGATTTGTTTCAACCTCTTGCCATTTATTTGAGAATCCCTACTTTTCAAGTGACTGCAAATGAAGTCATCTCTGGCACGTTTTGGCTGATGCACGGTAACCAAAACACAAGACAACTTTTAATAAAAATCATTGGTTTCTTTGTTAACGTGCACTGTCAAACATGGGACTTTCACACGTCAGGTAAACATGATAACCAATACACAACAGAAGCAGATGCAGATTGCTTATCAATGTCGTGATAGAACAGTTGTGATTTGAGTAGTAGAAGCGCCCCTGAATTGATACTTATTATATACAGCCTGTAAGATAGTCAAAAATGCATGCTAGGAGAGGAGATGCAAATATAAATGTATTAGAAAAATACATAAAGAGGAGTGATATGCTTTTATTCATGCAAGGCTAGAAAAAATCCCCATACTGTCGAAAGCATTCATACACCACCAAATGGAAATAAACAATTCTGACATTAAACGAAAAGGTGACGATGCATTTGTATCATCACCTTGAGAAGGATCATCTAGGAATTGAGCCCAAGCCTCAGCACTTAAAACCAGAAACACTCCACTAAAATAGGAGGCCTGTTGGTGCCAACAATTCTCAAAGTTAATGCTTGTTCTGGTTCAGCATTGAACCGAATGCAGGGCTCTTTTGAAAGTGAGGTCTGTGAATCAACAGATACATCCACATGCCAATTATGTTATTGTTTTTAAGAGAATTCACTTTCTTGGAACGAGACTGCATGAACCCATCTTCAGGGCCTGGACAATTTCATGCAAAACGGCAACTCTCAACATTGCAGCCAAGACAATATAACTAGTGTTTCTGCCTGGTTTCGAACCGGGGACCTTTCGCGTGTGAGGCGAACGTGATAACCACTACACTACAGAAACAGATACCTACAGGTGATTCTTCTGTGATGAAACTGCTCAAAAAAGACTATTCCAAGGGCATCTGGTTTTAGATTTCTTTCATGCAACCTGCCCGACAGCCCTATCTGAACGCTTGTATATGCCTTGCAAGTTCAGCATTTTTGCAAAATGCTTAAAGAGAAATGTTTCCTATTTGCTCAGGCAGGGCAAGGTTAAAAGCATGAGACTCTAGCAAATAATCATCCACTACTGCAAAGAGAAAATTGATATTGGCTTTGAAATGCATACTTCAAAAGAGCACCAATGAAAGGGCTCGTCCGGGATTTGAACCCAGGACTTCTCGCACCCAAAGCAAGAATCATACCCCTAGACCAACGAGCCGTTGAAAGACCCTCACCTCTGAAAAGGTAATACCAGCTCTAAGCCCGCAATGAAGATCATGCTGGGGTCTTTTTCATGCTTGGTCTGTGAATTCACAGGAAATTCAGTGTCAACTTACCCTTTCTCAAACGATAGCACTATCATTTGTAAGTGTCCCCTTTTATTTTTTCTCAGCATTGGACAAGTCTTACAGGAAGTCAGCAGTTATTTATATATTTCTGCATTGGCTAGAGCCTAAAGAGAAAGAATAAAAAGCTGTTCATAACAACATAAGAAACACATTTTGCCTTTTCTCTCAAATACTTATTCCCTTTGTGCAAATCGGAATGCCAAGGTGAATAGCTGGGCCACAGATTCTGGCTAATTATCTATCTCTTGAATGCAAGAAGCAATAAAAACTGCCTAATGCAGGACTAAAGCATTCCTTGCATAGCCTCTAACATCATAACATAACTGAGCTGCTGGTAACAAGCTAAGCAATGCCTTCCCAAAATGAGAAGTACATGTGCTTATGTGCTTATCCGCTCAATCAGCGCTCAATCAGGCTCGATCAGGCGAGATATAGGAAAGGTGGAAAGGGTCCAAATGGCTGTCCCTTCCTTTTTAGGGTGGGTCCTGCTGACTATCATAGGATTCCTCTTAAGAGTGGCCAGGGTCAGAGGAAAAACTTTCAATGCTTCTTAGTGTTCTCTCCAGAAGCAGGCATTTTCTGTGCCTTTAATTTCAGGCTTTTCCCAGCAGTCTCTGTTCTGCCTATGTAAATTAACAAAAGCAGTGCTTATTCCTCACTTGCTCTAATGTCCTTCCTGTCCACAAAGCTCTGCCTAAGTATGCTTTTTTTCTTTTTCAGGGAAATTCTAAATGGTTTCTCTGTCCACTCTGTGGCAGTAGAATGCTGATTATGATGCCATGTTTTGTGGAATCACCAAGGTACAACTACAGAGGAATATATGAGTCTGAAGGACATGGAACTCTTAGCTAACACATCACAATATGTGATGCTTGCCAACCAAGCACTACATTCTGGTGCGCTGATGATCAGAACATTCTGCTCCTAAAGGAAAGAAAAGACCGCTTGATTGAAAATAAAGTCTCTGTTTATATTAACGCTCTCTCTCTCCCTATATCTATCTATCTATCTATCTATCTATCTATCTATCTATCTATCTATCTATCTATCTATCTATCTATCTATCTATCTATCTATCTATCTATCTATCTATCTATCTATCTATCTATCTATCTATCTATCTATCTATCTATCTATCTATCTATCTATCTATCTATCTATCTATCTATCTATCTATCTATCTATCTATCTATCTATCTATCTATCTGTCTGTCTCTCTGTCTGTCTGTCTGTCTGTCTGTCTGTCTGTCCGTCTATCCATTCATCCATCCATCCATCCATCCATCCATCCATCCATCCATCCATCCATCCATCCATCCATCCATCCATCCATCCATCCATCCATCCATCCATCCATCCATCCATCTATCTATCTATCTATCTATCTATCTATCTATCTATCTATCTATCTATCTATCTATCTATCTATCTATCTATCTATCTATCTATCTATCTATCTATCTATCTATCTATCTATCTATCTATCTATCTATCTATCTATCTATCTATCTATCTATCTATCTATCTATCTATCTTTATATATGGATACATGCATACACCTACACATAGATATGCCATGCATTTCTTTGGATTTGTTTCAACCTCTTGCCATTTATTTGAGAATCCCTACTTTTCAAGTGACTGCAAATGAAGTAATCTCTGGCACGGTTTGGCTGATGCAAGGTAACCAAAACACGAGACAACTTTTAATAAAAATCATTGGTTTCTTTGTTAACGTGCACTGTCCAACATGGGACTTTCACATGTCAGGTAAATATGATAACCAATACACAACAGAAGCAGATGCAGATTGCTTATCAATGTCGTGATAGAACAGTTGTGATTTGAGTAGAAGAAGCGCCCCTGAATTGATACTTATTATATACAGCCTGTAAGATAGTCAAAAATGCATGCTAGGAGAGGAGATGCAAATATAAATGTATTAGAAAAATACATAAAGAGGAGTGATATGCTTTTATTCATGCAAGGCTAGAAAAAATCCCCATACTGTCGAAAGCATTCATACACCACCAAATGGAAATAAACAATTCTGACATTAAACGAAAAGGTGACGATGCATTTGTATCATCACCTTGAGAAGGATCATCTAGGAATTGAGCCCAAGCCTCAGCACTTAAAAACCAGAAACACTCCACTAAAATAAGAGGCCTATTGGTGCCAACAATTCTCAAAGTTAATGCTTGTTCTGGTTGAGCATTGAACCGAAAGCTGGGCTCTTTTGAAAGTGAGGTCTGTGAATCAACAGATACATCCACATGCCAGTTATGTTATTGTTTTTAAGAGAATTCACTTTCTTGGAACGAGACTGCATGAACCCATCTTCAGGGCCTGGACAATTTCATGCAAAACGGCAACTCTCAACATTGCAGCCAAGACAATATAACTAGTGTTTCTGCCCGGTTTCGAACCGGGGACCTTTCGCGTGTGAGGCGAACGTGATAACCACTACACTACAGAAACAGATACCTATAGGTGATTCTTCTGTGATGAAACTGCTCAAAACAGGCTATTCCAAGGGCATCTGGTTTTAGATTTCTTTCATGCAACCTGCCCGACAGCCCTATCTGAACGCTTGTATATGCCTTGCAAGTTTAGCATTTTTGCAAAATGCTTAAAGAGAAATGTTTCCTATTTGCTCAGGCAGGGCAAGGTTAAAAGGATGAGACTCTAGCAAATATGCATCCACTACTGCAAAGAGAAAATTGATATTGGCTTTGAAATGCATACTTCAAAAGAGCACCAATGAAAGGGCTCATCCGGGATTTGAACCCGGGACCTCTCGCACCCTAAGCGAGAATCATACCCCTAGACCAACAAGCCGTTGAAAGACCCTCACCTCTGAAAAGGTAATACCAGCTCTAAGCCCGCAATGAAGATCATGCTGGGGTCTTTTTCATGCTTGGTCTGTGAATTCACAGGAAATTCAGTGTCAACTTACCCTTTCTCGAACGATAGCACTATCATTTGTAAGTGTCCCCTTTTATTTTGTCTCAGCATTGGACACGTCTTACAGGAAGTCAGCAGTTACTTATATATTTCTGCATTGGCTAGAGCCTAAAGAGAAAGAATAAAAAGCTGTTCATAACAACATAAGAAACACATTTTGCCTTTTCTCTCCAATACTTATTCTTTTTGTGCAAATCGGAATGCCAAGGTGAATAGCTGGGCCACAGATTCTGGCTAATTATCTATCTCTTGAATGCAAGAAGCAATAAAAACTGCCTAATGCAGGACTAAAGCATTCCTTGCATAGCCTCTAACATCATAACATAACTGAGCTGCTGGTAACAAGCTAAGCAATGCCTTCCCAAAATGAGAAGTACATGTGCTTATGTGCTTATCCGCTCAATCAGGCTCGATCAGGCTCGATCAGGCGAGATATAGAAAAGGTGGAAAGGGTCCAAATGGCTGTCCCTTCCTTTTTAGGGTGGGTCCTGCTGACTATCATAGGATTCCTCTTAAGAGTGGCCAGGGTCAGAGGAAAAACTTTCAATGCTTCTTAGTGTTCTCTCCAGAAGCAGGCATTTTCTGTGCCTTTAATTTCAGGCTTTTCCCAGCAGTCTCTGTTCTGCCTATGTAAATTAACAAAAGCAGTGCTTATTCCTCACTTGCTCTAATGTCCTTCCTGTCCACAAAGCTCTGCCTAAGTATGCTTTTTTTCTTTTTCAGGGAAATTCTAAATGGTTTCTCTGTCCACTCTGTGGCAGTAGAATGCTGATTATGATGCCATGTTTTGTGGAATCACAGAGGTACAACTACAGAGGGATATATGAGTCTGAAGGACATGGAACTCTTAGCTAACACATCACAATATGTGATGCTTGCCAACCAAGCACTACATTCTGGTGCGCTGATGATCAGAACATTCTGCTCCTAAAGGAAAGAAAATACCGCTTGATTGAAAATAAAGTCTCTGTTTATATTAACGCTCTCTCTCTCCTATATCTATCTATCTATCTATCTATCTATCTATCTATCTATCTATCTATCTATCTATCTATCTATCTATCTATCTATCTATCTATTTATCTTTATATATGGATACATGCATACACCTACTCATAGATATGCCATGCATTTCTTTGGATTTGTTTCAACCTCTTGCCATTTATTTGAGAATCCCTACTTTTCAAGTGACTGCGAATGAAGTCATCTCTGGCACGTTTTGGCTGATGCACGGTAACCAAAACACAAGACAACTTTTAATAAAAATCATTGGTTTCTTTGTTAACGTGCACTGTCAAACATGGGACTTTCACATGTCAGGTAAACATGATAACCAATACACAACAGAAGCAGATTGCTTATCAATGTCGTGATAGAACAGTTGTGATTTGAGTAGTAGAAGCGCCCCTGAATTGATACTTATTATATACAGCCTGTAAGATAGTCAAAAATGCATGCTAGGAGAGGAGATGCAAATATAAATGTATTAGAAAAATACATAAAGAGGAGTGATATGCTTTTATTCATGCAAGGCTAGAAAAAATCCCCATACTGTCGAAAGCATTCATACACCACCAAATGGAAATAAACAATTCTGACATTAAACGAAAAGGTGACGATGCATTTGTATCATCACCTTGAGAAGGATCATCTAGGAATTGAGCCCAAGCCTCAGCACTTAAAACCAGAAACACTCCACTAAAATAGGAGGCCTGTTGGTGCCAACAATTCTCAAAGTTAATGCTTGTTCTGGTTGAGCATTGAACCGAATGCAGGGCTCTTTTGAAAGTGAGGTCTGTGAATCAACAGATACATCCACATGCCAATTATGTTATTGTTTTTAAGAGAATTCACTTTCTTGGAACGAGACTGCATGAACCCATCTTCAGGGCCTGGACAATTTCATGCAAAACGGCAACTCTCAACATTGCAGCCAAGACAATATAACTAGTGTTTCTGCCCGGTTTCGAACCGGGGACTTTTCGCGTGTGAGGCGAACGTGATAACCACTACACTACAGAAACAGATACCTACAGGTGATTCTTCTGTGATGAAACTGCTCAAAAAAGACTATTCCAAGGGCATCTGGTTTTAGATTTCTTTCATGCAACCTGCCCGACAGCCCTATCTGAACGCTTGTATATGCCTTGCAAGTTCAGCATTTTTGCAAAATGCTTAAAGAGAAATGTTTCCTATTTGCTCAGGCAGGGCAAGGTTAAAAGCATGAGACTCTAGCAAATATGCATCCACTACTGCAAAGAGAAAATTGATATTGGCTTTGAAATGCATACTTCAAAAGAGCACCAATGAAAGGGCTCATCCGGGATTTGAACCCGGGACCTCTCGCACCCTAAGCGAGAATCATACCCCTAGACCAACAAGCCGTTGAAAGACCCTCACCTCTGAAAAGGTAATACCAGCTCTAAGCCCGCAATGAAGATCATGCTGGGGTCTTTTTCATGCTTGGTCTGTGAATTCACAGGAAATTCAGTGTCAACTTACCCTTTCTCGAACGATAGCACTATCATTTGTAAGTGTCCCCTTTTATTTTGTCTCAGCATTGGACACGTCTTACAGGAAGTCAGCAGTTACTTATATATTTCTGCATTGGCTAGAGCCTAAAGAGAAAGAATAAAAAGCTGTTCATAACAACATAAGAAACACATTTTGCCTTTTCTCTCCAATACTTATTCTTTTTGTGCAAATCGGAATGCCAAGGTGAATAGCTGGGCCACAGATTCTGGCTAATTATCTATCTCTTGAATGCAAGAAGCAATAAAAACTGCCTAATGCAGGACTAAAGCATTCCTTGCATAGCCTCTAACATCATAACATAACTGAGCTGCTGGTAACAAGCTAAGCAATGCCTTCCCAAAATGAGAAGTACATGTGCTTATGTGCTTATCCGCTCAATCAGGCTCGATCAGGCGAGATATAGAAAAGGTGGAAAGGGTCCAAATGGCTGTCCCTTCCTTTTTAGGGTGGGTCCTGCTGACTATCATAGGATTCCTCTTAAGAGTGGCCAGGGTCAGAGGAAAAACTTTCAATGCTTCTTAGTGTTCTCTCCAGAAGCAGGCATTTTCTGTGCCTTTAATTTCAGGCTTTTCCCAGCAGTCTCTGTTCTGCCTATGTAAATTAACAAAAGCAGTGCTTATTCCTCACTTGCTCTAATGTCCTTCCTGTCCACAAAGCTCTGCCTAAGTATGCTTTTTTTCTTTTTCAGGGAAATTCTAAATGGTTTCTCTGTCCACTCTGTGGCAGTAGAATGCTGATTATGATGCCATGTTTTGTGGAATCACAGAGGTACAACTACAGAGGGATATATGAGTCTGAAGGACATGGAACTCTTAGCTAACACATCACAATATGTGATGCTTGCCAACCAAGCACTACATTCTGGTGCGCTGATGATCAGAACATTCTGCTCCTAAAGGAAAGAAAATACCGCTTGATTGAAAATAAAGTCTCTGTTTATATTAACGCTCTCTCTCTCCTATATCTATCTATCTATCTATCTATCTATCTATCTATCTATCTATCTATCTATCTATCTATCTATCTATCTATCTATCTATCTATCTATCTATCTATCTATCTATCTATCTATCTATCTATCTATTTATCTTTATATATGGATACATGCATACACCTACTCATAGATATGCCATGCATTTCTTTGGATTTGTTTCAACCTCTTGCCATTTATTTGAGAATCCCTACTTGTCAAGTGACTGCGAATGAAGTCATCTCTGGCACGTTTTGGCTGATGCACGGTAACCAAAACACAAGACAACTTTTAATAAAAATCATTGGTTTCTTTGTTAACGTGCACTGTCAAACATGGGACTTTCACATGTCAGGTAAACATGATAACCAATACACAACAGAAGCAGATGCAGATTGCTTATCAATGTCGTGATAGAACAGTTGTGATTTGAGTAGTAGAAGCGCCCCTGAATTGATACTTATTATATACAGCCTGTAAGATAGTCAAAAATGCATGCTAGGAGAGGAGATGCAAATATAAATGTATTAGAAAAATACATAAAGAGGAGTGATATGCTTTTATTCATGCAAGGCTAGAAAAAATCCCCATACTGTCGAAAGCATTCATACACCACCAAATGGAAATAAACAATTCTGACATTAAACGAAAAGGTGACGATGCATTTGTATCATCACCTTGAGAAGGATCATCTAGGAATTGAGCCCAAGCCTCAGCACTTAAAACCAGAAACACTCCACTAAAATAGGAGGCCTGTTGGTGCCAACAATTCTCAAAGTTAATGCTTGTTCTGGTTGAGCATTGAACCGAATGCAGGGCTCTTTTGAAAGTGAGGTCTGTGAATCAACAGATACATCCACATGCCAATTATGTTATTGTTTTTAAGAGAATTCACTTTCTTGGAACGAGACTGCATGAACCCATCTTCAGGGCCTGGACAATTTCATGCAAAACGGCAACTCTCAACATTGCAGCCAAGACAATATAACTAGTGTTTCTGCCCGGTTTCGAACCGGGGACTTTTCGCGTGTGAGGCGAACGTGATAACCACTACACTACAGAAACAGATACCTACAGGTGATTCTTCTGTGATGAAACTGCTCAAAAAAGACTATTCCAAGGGCATCTGGTTTTAGATTTCTTTCATGCAACCTGCCCGACAGCCCTATCTGAACGCTTGTATATGCCTTGCAAGTTCAGCATTTTTGCAAAATGCTTAAAGAGAAATGTTTCCTATTTGCTCAGGCAGGGCAAGGTTAAAAGCATGAGACTCTAGCAAATAATCATCCACTACTGCAAAGAGAAAATTGATATTGGCTTTGAAATGCATACTTCAAAAGAGCACCAATGAAAGGGCTCGTCCGGGATTTGAACCCAGGACCTCTCGCACCCAAAGCGAGAATCATACCCCTAGACCAACGAGCCGTTGAAAGACCCTCACCTCTGAAAAGGTAATACCAGCTCTAAGCCCGCAATGAAGATCATGCTGGGGTCTTTTTCATGCTTGGTCTGTGAATTCACAGGAAATTCAGTGTCAACTTACCCTTTCTCAAACGATAGCACTATCATTTGTAAGTGTCCCCTTTTATTTTTTCTCAGCATTGGACAAGTCTTACAGGAAGTCAGCAGTTATTTATATATTTCTGCATTGGCTAGAGCCTAAAGAGAAAGAATAAAAAGCTGTTCATAACAACATAAGAAACACATTTTGCCTTTTCTCTCAAATACTTATTCCCTTTGTGCAAATCAGAATGCCAAGGTGAATAGCTGGGCCACAGATTCTGGCTAATTATCTATCTCTTGAATGCAAGAAGCAATAAAAACTGCCTAATGCAGGACTAAAGCATTCCTTGCATAGCCTCTAACATCATAACATAACTGAGCTGCTGGTAACAAGCTAAGCAATACCTTCCCAAAATGAGAAGTACATGTGCTTATGTGCTTATCCGCTCAATCAGCGCTCAATCAGGCTCGATCAGGCTCGATCAAGGAAAGGTGGAAAGGGTCCAAATGGCTGTCCCTTCCTTTTTAGGGTGGGTCCTGCTGACTATCATAGGATTCCTCTTAAGAGTGGCCAGGGTCAGAGGAAAAACTTTCAATGCTTCTTAGTGTTCTCTCCAGAAGCAGGCATTTTCTGTGCCTTTAATTTCAGGCTTTTCCCAGCAGTCTCTGTTCTGCCTATGTAAATTAACAAAAGCAGTGCTTATTCCTCACTTGCTCTAATGTCCTTCCTGTCCACAAAGCTCTGCCTAAGTATGCTTTTTTTCTTTTTCAGGGAAATTCTAAATGGTTTCTCTGTCCACTCTGTGGCAGTAGAATGCTGATTATGATGCCATGTTTTGTGGAATCACCAAGGTACAACTACAGAGGAATATATGAGTCTGAAGGACATGGAACTCTTAGCTAACACATCACAATATGTGATGCTTGCCAACCAAGCACTATATTCTGGTGCGCTGATGATCAGAACATTCTGCTCCTAAAGGAAAGAAAAGACCGCTTGATTGAAAATAAAGTCTCTGTTTATATTAACGCTCTCTCTCTCCCTCTATCTATCTATCTATCTATCTATCTATCTATCTATCTATCTATCTATCTATCTATCTGTCTGTCTGTCTGTCTGTCTGTCTGTCTGTCCGTCTATCCATTCATCCATCCATCCATCCATCCATCCATCCGTCCATCCATCCATCCATCCATCCATCCATCCATCCATCTATCTATCTATCTATCTATCTATCTATCTATCTATCTATCTATCTATCTATCTATCTATCTATCTATCTATCTATCTATCTATCTATCTATCTATCTATCTATCTATCTATCTATCTATCTATCTTTATATATGGATACATGCATACACCTACACATAGATATGCCATGCATTTCTTTGGATTTGTTTCAACCTCTTGCCTTTTATTTGAGAATCCCTACTTTTCAAGTGACTGCAAATGAAGTAATCTCTGGCACGGTTTGGCTGATGCAAGGTAACCAAAACACGAGACAACTTTTAATAAAAATCATTGGTTTCTTTGTTAACGTGCACTGTCCAACATGGGACTTTCACACGTCAGGTAAATATGATAACCAATACACAACAGAAGCAGATGCAGATTGCTTATCAATGTCGTGATAGAACAGTTGTGATTTGAGTAGAAGAAGCGCCCCTGAATTGATACTTATTATATACAGCCTGTAAGATAGTCAAAAATGCATGCTAGGAGAGGAGATGCAAATATAAATGTATTAGAAAAATACATAAAGAGGAGTGATATGCTTTTATTCATGCAAGGCTAGAAAAAATCCCCATACTGTCGAAAGCATTCATACACCACCAAATGGAAATAAACAATTCTGACATTAAACGAAAAGGTGACGATGCATTTGTATCATCACCTTGAGAAGGATCATCTAGGAATTGAGCCCAAGCCTCAGCACTTAAAAACCAGAAACACTCCACTAAAATAAGAGGCCTATTGGTGCCAACAATTCTCAAAGTTAATGCTTGTTCTGGTTGAGCATTGAACCGAAAGCAGGGCTCTTTTGAAAGTGAGGTCTGTGAATCAACAGATACATCCACATGCCAATTATGTTATTGTTTTTAAGAGAATTCACTTTCTTGGAACGAGACTGCATGAACCCATCTTCAGGGCCTGGACAATTTCATGCAAAACGGCAACTCTCAACATTGCAGCCAAGACAATATAACTAGTGTTTCTGCCCGGTTTCGAACCGGGGACCTTTCACGTGTGAGGCGAACGTGATAACCACTACACTACAGAAACAGATACCTACAGGTGATTCTTCTGTGATGAAACTGCTCAAAACAGGCTATTCCAAGGGCATCTGGTTTTAGATTTCTTTCATGCAACTTGCCCGACAGCCCTATCTGAACGCTTGTATATGCCTTGCAAGTTCAGCATTTTTGCAAAATGCTTAAAGAGAAATGTTTCCTATTTGCTCAGGCAGGGCAAGGTTAAAAGCATGAGACTCTAGCAAATATGCATCCACTACTGCAAAGAGAAAATTGATATTGGCTTTGAAATGCATACTTCAAAAGAGCACCAATGAAAGGGCTCATCCGGGATTTGAACCCGGGACCTCTCGCACCCTAAGCGAGAATCATACCCCTAGACCAACAAGCCGTTGAAAGACCCTCACCTCTGAAAAGGTAATACCAGCTCTAAGCCCACAATGAAGATCATGCTGGGGTCTTTTTCATGCTTGGTCTGTGAATTCACAGGAAATTCAGTGTCAACGTACCCTTTCTCAAACGATAGCACTATCATTTGTAAGTGTCCCCTTTTATTTTGTCTCAGCATTGGACACGTCTTACAGGAAGTCAGCAGTTACTTATATATTTCTGCATTGGCTAGAGCCTAAAGAGAAAGAATAAAAAGCTGTTCATAACAACATAAGAAACACATTTTGCCTTTTCTCTCCAATACTTATTCCCTTTGTGCAAATCGGAATGCCAAGGTGAATAGCTGGGCCACAGATTCTGGCTAATTATCTATCTCTTGAATGCAAGAAGCAATAAAAACTGCCTAATGCAGGACTAAAGCATTCCTTGCATAGCCTCTAACATCATAACATAACTGAGCTGCTGGTAACAAGCTAAGCAATGCCTTCCCAAAATGAGAAGTACATGTGCTTATGTGCTTATCCGCTCAATCAGGCTCGATCAGGAGAGATATAGAAAAGGTGGAAAGGGTCCAAATGGCTGTCCCTTCCTTTTTAGGGTGGGTCCTGCTGACTATCATAGGATTCCTCTTAAGAGTGGCCAGGGTCAGAGGAAAAACTTTCAATGCTTCTTAGTGTTCTCTCCAGAAGCAGGCATTTTCTGTGCCTTTAATTTCAGGCTTTTCCCAGCAGTCTCTGTTCTGCCTATGTAAATTAACAAAAGCAGTGCTTATTCCTCACTTGCTCTAATGTCCTTCCTGTCCACAAAGCTCTGCCTAAGTATGCTTTTTTTCTTTTTCAGGGAAATTCCAAATGGTTTCTCTGTCCACTCTGTGGCAGTAGAATGCTGATTATGATGCCATGTTTTGTGGAATCACCAAGGTACAACTACAGAGGAATATATGAGTCTGAAGGACATGGAACTCTTAGCTAACACATCACAATATGTGATGCTTGCCAACCAAGCACTACATTCTGGTGCGCTGATGATCAGAACATTCTGCTCCTAAAGGAAAGAAAATACCGCTTGATTGAAAATAAAGTCTCTGTTTATATTAACGCTCTCTCTCTCCCTATATCTATCTATCTATCTATCTATCTATCTATCTATCTATCTATCTATCTATCTATCTATCTATCTATCTATCTATCTATCTATCTATCTATCTATCTATCTATCTATCTATCTATCTATCTATCTATCTATCTTTATATATGGATACATGCATACACCTACTCATAGATATGCCATGCATTTCTTTGGATTTGTTTCAACCTCTTGCCATTTATTTGAGAATCCCTACTTTTCAAGTGACTGCAAATGAAGTCATCTCTGGCACGTTTTGGCTGATGCAAGGTAACCAAAACACAAGACAACTTTTAATAAAAATCATTGGTTTCTTTGTTAACGTGCACTGTCAAACATGGGACTTTCACACGTCAGGTAAATATGATAACCAATACACAACAGAAGCAGATGCAGATTGCTTATCAATGTCGTGATAGAACAGTTGTGATTTGAGTAGTAGAAGCGCCCCTGAATTGATACTTATTATATACAGCCTGTAAGATAGTCAAAAATGCATGCTAGGAGAGGAGATGCAAATATAAATGTATTAGAAAAATACATAAAGAGGAGTGATATGCTTTTATTCATGCAAGGCTAGAAAAAATCCCCATACTGTCGAAAGCATTCATACACCACCAAATGGAAATAAACAATTCTGACATTAAACGAAAAGGTGACGATGCATTTGTATCATCACCTTGAGAAGGATCATCTAGGAATTGAGCCCAAGCCTCAGCACTTAAAAACCAGAAACACTCCACTAAAATAAGAGGCCTGTTGGTGCCAACAATTCTCAAAGTTAATGCTTGTTCTGGTTGAGCATTGAACCGAATGCAGGGCTCTTTTGAAAGTGAGGTCTGTGAATCAACAGATACATCCACATGCCAATTATGTTATTGTTTTTAAGAGAATTCACTTTCTTGGAACGAGACTGCATGAACCCATCTTCAGGGCCTGGACAATTTCATGCAAAACGGCAACTCTCAACATTGCAGCCAAGACAATATAACTAGTGTTTCTGCCCGGTTTCGAACCGGGGACCTTTCGCGTGTGAGGCGAACGTGATAACCACTACACTACAGAAACAGATACCTACAGGTGATTCTTCTGTGATGAAACTGCTCAAAACAGACTATTCCAAGGGCATCTGGTTTTAGATTTCTTTCATGCAACCTGCCCGACAGCCCTATCTGAACGCTTGTATATGCCTTGCAAGTTCAGCATTTTTGCAAAATGCTTAAAGAGAAATGTTTCCTATTTGCTCAGGCAGGGCAAGGTTAAAAGCATGAGACTCTAGCAAATAATCATCCACTACTGCAAAGAGAAAATTGATATTGGCTTTGAAATGCATACTTCAAAAGAGCACCAATGAAAGGGCTCGTCTGGGATTTGAACCCGGGACCTCTCGCACCCAAAGCGAGAATCATACCCCTAGACCAACGAGCCGTTGAAAGACCCTCACCTCTGAAAAGGTAATACCAGCTCTAAGCCCGCAATGAAGATCATGCTGGGGTCTTTTTCATGCTTGGTCTGTGAATTCACAGGAAATTCAGTGTCAACTTACCCTTTCTCAAACGATAGCACTATCATTTATAAGTGTCCCCTTTTATTTTTTCTCAGCATTGGACAAGTCTTACAGGAAGTCAGCAGTTATTTATATATTTCTGCATTGGCTAGAGCCTAAAGAGAAAGAATAAAAAGCTGTTCATAACAACATAAGAAACACATTTTGCCTTTTCTCTCAAATACTTATTCCCTTTGTGCAAATCGGAATGCCAAGGTGAATAGCTGGGCCACAGATTCTGGCTAATTATCTATCTCTTGAATGCAAGAAGCAATAAAAACTGCCTAATGCAGGGCTAAAGCATTCCTTGCATAGCCTCTAACATCATAACATAACTGAGCTGCTGGTAACAAGCTAAGCAATACCTTCCCAAAATGAGAAGTACATGTGCTTATGTGCTTATGTGCTTATCCGCTCAATCAGCGCTCAATCAGGCTCAATCAGGTGAGATATAGAAAAGGTGGAAAGGGTCCAAATGGCTGTCCCTTCCTTTTTAGGGTGGGTCCTGCTGACTATCATAGGATTCCTCTTAAGAGTGGCCAGGGTCAGAGGAAAAACTTTCAATGCTTCTTAGTGTTCTCTCCAGAAGCAGGCATTTTCTGTGCCTTTAATTTCAGGTTTTTCCCAGCAGTCTCTGTTCTGCCTATGTAAATTAACAAAAGCAGTGCTTATTCCTCACTTGCTCTAATGTCCTGCCTGTCCACAAAGCTCTGCCTAAGTATGCTTTTTTTCTTTTTCAGGGAAATTCTAAATGGTTTCTCTGTCCACTCTGTGGCAGTAGAATGCTGATTATGATGCCATGTTTTGTTGAATCACCAAGTTACAACTACAGAGGAATATATGAGTCTGAAGGACATGGAACTCTTAGCTAACACATCACAATATGTGATGCTTGCCAACCAAGCACTACATTCTGGTGCGCTGATGATCAGAACATTCTGCTCCTAAAGGAAAGAAAAGACCGCTTGATTGAAAATAAAGTCTCTGTTTATATTAACGCTCTCTCTCTCCCTATATCTATCTATCTATCTATCTATCTATCTATCTATCTATCTATCTATCTATCTATCTATCTATCTATCTATCTATCTATCTATCTATCTATCTATCTATCTATCTATCTATCTATCTATCTGTCTGTCTGTCTGTCTGTCTGTCTGTCCGTCTATCCATTCATCCATCCATCCATCCATCCATCCATCCATCCATCCATCCATCCATCCATCCATCCATCCATCCATCCATCCATCCATCCATCCATCCATCCATCTATCTATCTATCTATCTATCTATCTATCTATCTATCTATCTATCTATCTATCTATCTATCTATCTATCTATCTATCTATCTATCTATCTATCTATCTATCTATCTATCTATCTATCTATCTTTATATATGGATACATGCATACACCTACACATAGATATGCCATGCATTTCTTTGGATTTGTTTCAACCTCTTGCCATTTATTTGAGAATCCCTACTTTTCAAGTGACTGCAAATGAAGTAATCTCTGGCACGGTTTGGCTGATGCAAGGTAACCAAAACACGAGACAACTTTTAATAAAAATCATTGGTTTCTTTGTTAACGTGCACTGTCCAACATGGGACTTTCACACGTCAGGTAAATATGATAACCAATACACAACAGAAGCAGATGCAGATTGCTTATCAATGTCGTGATAGAACAGTTGTGATTTGAGTAGAAGAAGCGCCCCTGAATTGATACTTATTATATACAGCCTGTAAGATAGTCAAAAATGCATGCTAGGAGAGGAGATGCAAATATAAATGTATTAGAAAAATACATAAAGAGGAGTGATATGCTTTTATTCATGAAAGGCTAGAAAAAATCCCCATACTGTCGAAAGCATTCATACACCACCAAATGGAAATAAACAATTCTGACATTAAACGAAAAGGTGACGATGCATTTGTATCATCACCTTGAGAAGGATCATCTAGGAATTGAGCCCAAGCCTCAGCACTTAAAAACCAGAAACACTCCACTAAAATAAGAGGCCTATTGGTGCCAACAATTGTCAAAGTTAATGCTTGTTCTGGTTGAGCATTGAACCGAAAGCAGGACTCTTTTGAAAGTGAGGTCTGTGAATCAACATATACATCCACATGCCAATTATGTTATTGTTTTTAAGAGAATTCACTTTCTTGGAACGAGACTGCATGAACCCATCTTCAGGGCCTGGACAATTTCATGCAAAACGGCAACTCTCAACATTGCAGCCAAGACAATATAACTAGTGTTTCTGCCCGGTTTCGAACCGGGGACCTTTTGTCTGTGAGGCGAACGTGATAACCACTACACTACAGAAACAGATATCTACAGGTGATTCTTCTGTGATGAAACTGCTCAAAACAGGCTATTCCAAGGGCATCTGGTTTTAGATTTCTTTCATGCAACCTGCCCGACAGCCCTATCTGAACGCTTGTATATGCCTTGCAAGTTCAGCATTTTTGCAAAATGCTTAAAGAGAAATGTTTCCTATTTGCTCAGGCAGGGCAAGGTTAAAAGCATGAGACTCTAGCAAATATGCATCCACTACTGCAAAGAGAAAATTGATATTGGCTTTGAAATGCATACTTCAAAAGAGCACCAATGAAAGGGCTCGTCCGGGATTTGAACCCGGGACCTCTCGCACCCTAAGCGAGAATCATACCCCTAGACCAACGAGCCGTTGAAAGACCCTCACCTCTGAAAAGGTAATACCAGCTCTAAGCCCGCAATGAAGATCATGCTGGGGTCTTTTTCATGCTTGGTCTGTGAATTCACAGGAAATTCAGTGTCAACTTACCCTTTCTCAAACGATAGCACTATCATTTGTAAGTGTCCCCTTTTATTTTGTCTCAGCATTGGACACGTCTTACAGGAAGTCAGCAGTTATTTATATATTTCTGCATTGGCTAGAGCCTAAAGAGAAAGAATAAAAAGCTGTTCATAACAACATAGGAAACACATTTTGCCTTTTCTCTCAAATACTTATTCCCTTTGTGCAAATCGGAATGCCAAGGTGAATAGCTGGGCCACAGATTCTGGCTAATTATCTATCTCTTGAATGCAAGAAGCAATAAAAACTGCCTAATGCAGGACTAAAGCATTCCTTGCATAGCCTCTAACATCATAACATAACTGAGCTGCTAGTAACAAGCTAAGCAATGCCTTCCCAAAATGAAAAGTACATGTGCTTATGTGCTTATCCGCTCAATCAGGCTCGATCAGGCGAGATATAGAAAAGGTGGAAAGGGTCCAAATGGCTGTCCCTTCCTTTTTAGGGTGGGTCCTGCTGACTATCATAGGATTCCTCTTAAGAGTGGCCAGGGTCAGAGGAAAAACTTTCAATGCTTCTTAGTGTTCTCTCCAGAAGCAGGCATTTTCTGTGCCTTTAATTTCAGGCTTTTCCCAGCAGTCTCTGTTCTGCCTATGTAAATTAACAAAAGCAGTGCTTATTCCTCACTTGCTCTAATGTCCTTCCTGTCCACAAAGCTCTGCCTAAGTATGCTTTTTTTCTTTTTCAGGGAAATTCTAAATGGTTTCTCTGTCCACTCTGTGGCAGTAGAATGCTGATTATGATGCCATGTTTTGTGGAATCACCAAGGTACAACGACAGAGGAATATATGAGTCTGAAGGACATGGAACTCTTAGCTAACACATCACAATATGTGATGCTTGCCAACCAAGCACTACATTCTGGTGCGCTGATGATCAGAACATTCTGCTCCTAAAGGAAAGAAAATACCGCTTGATTGAAAATAAAGTCTCTGTTTATATTAACGCTCTCTCTCTCCCTATATCTATCTATCTATCTATCTATCTATCTATCTATCTATCTATCTATCTATCTATCTATCTATCTATCTATCTATCTATCTATCTATCTATCTATCTATCTATCTATCTATCTATCTATCTATCTATCTATCTATCTATCTATCTATCTTTATATATGGATACATGCATACACCTACTCATAGATATGCCATGCATTTCTTTGGATTTGTTTCAACCTCTTGCCATTTATTTGAGAATCCCTACTTTTCAAGTGACTGCAAATGAAGTCATCTCTGGCACGTTTTGGCTGATGCAAGGTAACCAAAACACAAGACAACTTTTAATAAAAATCATTGGTTTCTTTGTTAACGTGCACTGTCAAACATGGGACTTTCACACGTCAGGTAAACATGATAACCAATACACAACAGAAGCAGATGCAGATTGCTTATCAATGTCGTGATAGAACAGTTGTGATTTGAGTAGTAGAAGCGCCCCTGAATTGATACTTATTATATACAGCCTGTAAGATAGTCAAAAATGCATGCTAGGAGAGGAGATGCAAATATAAATGTATTAGAAAAATACATAAAGAGGAGTGATATGCTTTTATTCATGAAAGGCTAGAAAAAATCCCCATACTGTCGAAAGCATTCATACACCACCAAATGGAAATAAACAATTCTGACATTAAACGAAAAGGTGACGATGCATTTGTATCATCACCTTGAGAAGGATCATCTAGGAATTGAGCCCAAGCCTCAGCACTTAAAACCAGAAACACTCCACTAAAATAGGAGGCCTGTTTGTGCCAACAATTCTCAAAGTTAATGCTTGTTCTGGTTGAGCATTGAACCGAATGCAGGGCTCTTTTGAAAGTGAGGTCTGTGAATCAACAGATACATCCACATGCCAATTATGTTATTGTTTTTAAGAGAATTCACTTTCTTGGAACGAGACTGCATGAACCCATCTTCAGGGCCTGGACAATTTCATGCAAAACGGCAACTCTCAACATTGCAGCCAAGACAATATAACTAATGTTTCTGCCCGGTTTCGAACCGGGGACCTTTCGCGTGTGAGGCGAAGGTGATAACCACTACACTACAGAAACAGATACCTACAGGTGATTCTTCTGTGATGAAACTGCTCAAAACAGACTATTCCAAGGGCATCTGGTTTTAGATTTCTTTCATGCAACCTGCCCGACAGCCCTATCTGAACGCTTGTATATGCCTTGCAAGTTCAGCATTTTTGCAAAATGCTTAAAGAGAAATGTTTCCTATTTGCTCAGGCAGGGCAAGGTTAAAAGCACGAGACTCTAGCAAATATTCATCCACTACTGCAAAGAGAAAATTGATATTGGCTTTGAAATGCATACTTCAAAAGAGCACCAATGAAAGGGCTCGTCCGGGATTTGAACCCGGGACCTCTCGCACCCTAAGCGAGAATCATACCCCTAGACCAACGAGCCGTTGAAAGACCCTCACCTCTGAAAAGGTAATACCAGCTCTAAGCCCGCAATGAAGATCATGCTGGGGTCTTTTTCATGCTTGGTCTGTGAATTCACAGGAAATTCAGTGTCAACTTACCCTTTCTCAAACGATAGCACTATCATTTGTAAGTGTCCCCTTTTATTTTGTCTCAGCATTGGACACGTCTTACAGGAAGTCAGCAGTTATTTATATATTTCTGCATTGGCTAGAGCCTAAAGAGAAAGAATAAAAAGCTGTTCATAACAACATAAGAAACACATTTTGCCTTTTCTCTCCAATACTTATTCCCTTTGTGCAAATCGAAATGCCAAGGTGAATAGCTGGGCCACAGATTCTGGCTAATTATCTATCTCTTGAATGCAAGAAGCAATAAAAACTGCCTAATGCAGGACTAAAGCATTCCTTGCATAGCCTCTAACATCATAACATAACTGAGCTGCTGGTAACAAGCTAAGCAATGCCTTCCCAAAATGAGAAGTACATGTGCTTATGTGCTTATCCGCTCAATCAGGCTCGATCAGGCGAGATATAGAAAAGGTGGAAAGGGTCCAAATGGCTGTCCCTTCCTTTTTAGGGTGGGTCCTGCTGACTATCATAGGATTCCTCTTAAGAGTGGCCAGGGTCAGAGGAAAAACTTTCAATGCTTCTTAGTGTTCTCTCCAGAAGCAGGCATTTTCTGTGCCTTTAATTTCAGGCTTTTCCCAGCAGTCTCTGTTCTGCCTATGTAAATTAACAAAAGCAGTGCTTATTCCTCACTTGCTCTAATGTCCTTCCTGTCCACAAAGCTCTGCCTAAGTATGCTTTTTTTCTTTTTCAGGGAAATTCTAAATGGTTTCTCTGTCCACTCTGTGGCAGTAGAATGCTGATTATGATGCCATGTTTTGTGGAATCACCAAGGTACAACTACAGAGGAATATATGAGTCTGAAGGACATGGAACTCTTAGCTAACACATCACAATATGTGATGCTTGCCAACCAAGCACTACATTCTGGTGCGCTGATGATCAGAACATTCTGCTCCTAAAGGAAAGAAAATACCGCTTGATTGAAAATAAAGTCTCTGTTTATATTAACGCTCTCTCTCTCCCTATATCTATCTATCTATCTATCTATCTATCTATCTATCTATCTATCTATCTATCTATCTATCTATCTATCTATCTATCTATCTATCTATCTATCTATCTATCTATCTATCTATCTATCTATCTATCTATCTATCTATCTATCTATCTATCTATCTATCTATCTATCTATCTATCTATCTATCTATCTATCTATCTATCTATCTTTATATATGGATACATGCATACACCTACTCATAGATATGCCATGCATTTCTTTGGATTTGTTTCAACCTCTCTCCATTTATTTGAGAATCCCTACTTTTCAAGTGACTGCAAATGAAGTCATCTCTGGCATGTTTTGGCTGATGCAAGGTAACCAAAACACGAGACAACTTTTAATAAAAATCATTGGTTTCTTTGTTAACGTGCACTGTCCAACATGGGACTTTCACACGTCAGGTAAATATGATAACCAATACACAACAGAAGCAGATGCAGATTGCTTATCAATGTCGTGATAGAACAGTTGTGATTTGAGTAGAAGAAGCGCCCCTGAATTGATACTTATTATATACAGCCTGTAAGATAGTCAAAAATGCATGCTAGGAGAGGAGATGCAAATATAAATGTATTAGAAAAATACATAAAGAGGAGTGATATGCTTTTATTCATGCAAGGCTAGAAAAAATCCCCATACTGTCGAAAGCATTCATACACCACCAAATGGAAATAAACAATTCTGACATTAAACGAAAAGGTGACGATGCATTTGTATCATCACCTTGAGAAGGATCATCTAGGAATTGAGCCCAAGCCTCAGCACTTAAAAACCAGAAACACTCCACTAAAATAAGAGGCCTATTGGTGCCAACAATTGTCAAAGTTAATGCTTGTTCTGGTTGAGCATTGAACCGAAAGCAGGGCTCTTTTGAAAGTGAGGTCTGTGAATCAACATATACATCCACATGCCAATTATGTTATTGTTTTTAAGAGAATTCACTTTCTTGGAACGAGACTGCATGAACCCATCTTCAGGGCCTGGACAATTTCATGCAAAACGGCAACTCTCAACATTGCAGCCAAGACAATATAACTAGTGTTTCTGCCCGGTTTCGAACCGGGGACCTTTTGCGTGTGAGGCGAACGTGATAACCACTACACTACAGAAACAGATATCTACAGGTGATTCTTCTGTGATGAAACTGCTCAAAACAGGCTATTCCAAGGGCATCTGGTTTTAGATTTCTTTCATGCAACCTGCCCGACAGCCCTATCTGAACGCTTGTATATGCCTTGCAAGTTCAGCATTTTTGCAAAATGCTTAAAGAGAAATGTTTCCTATTTGCTCAGGCAGGGCAAGGTTAAAAGCATGAGACTCTAGCAAATATGCATCCACTACTGCAAAGAGAAAATTGATATTGGCTTTGAAATGCATACTTCAAAAGAGCACCAATGAAAGGGCTCGTCCGGGATTTGAACCCGGGACCTCTCGCACCCTAAGCGAGAATCATACCCCTAGACCAACGAGCCGTTGAAAGACCCTCACCTCTGAAAAGGTAATACCAGCTCTAAGCCCGCAATGAAGATCATGCTGGGGTCTTTTTCATGCTTGGTCTGTGAATTCACAGGAAATTCAGTGTCAACTTACCCTTTCTCAAACGATAGCACTATCATTTGTAAGTGTCCCCTTTTATTTTGTCTCAGCATTGGACACGTCTTACAGGAAGTCAGCAGTTATTTATATATTTCTGCATTGGCTAGAGCCTAAAGAGAAAGAATAAAAAGCTGTTCATAACAACATAAGAAACACATTTTGCCTTTTCTCTCCAATACTGATTCCCTTTGTGCAAATCGGAATGCCAAGGTGAATAGCTGGGCCACAGATTCTGGCTAATTATCTATCTCTTGAATGCAAGAAGCAATAAAAACTGCCTAATGCAGGACTAAAGCATTCCTTGCATAGCCTCTAACATCATAACATAACTGAGCTGCTGGTAACAAGCTAAGCAATGCCTTCCCAAAATGAAAAGTACATGTGCTTATGTGCTTATCCGCTCAATCAGGCTCGATCAGGCGAGATATAGAAAAGGTGGAAAGGGTCCAAAGGCTGTCCCTTCCTTTTTAGGGTGGGTCCTGCTGACTATCATAGGATTCCTCTTAAGAGTGGCCAGGGTCAGAGGAAAAACTTTCAATGCTTCTTAGTGTTCTCTCCAGAAGCAGGCATTTTCTGTGCCTTTAATTTCAGGCTTTTCCCAGCAGTCTCTGTTCTGCCTATGTAAATTAACAAAAGCAGTGCTTATTCCTCACTTGCTCTAATGTCCTTCCTGTCCACAAAGCTCTGCCTAAGTATGCTTTTTTTCTTTTTCAGGGAAATTCTAAATGGTTTCTCTGTCCACTCTGTGGCAGTAGAATGCTGATTATGATGCCATGTTTTGTGGAATCACCAAGGTACAACTACAGAGGAATATATGAGTCTGAAGGACATGGAACTCTTAGCTAACACATCACAATATGTGATGCTTGCCAACCAAGCACTACATTCTGGTGCGCTGATGATCAGAACATTCTGCTCCTAAAGGAAAGAAAATACCGCTTGATTGAAAATAAAGTCTCTGTTTATATTAACGCTCTCTCTCTCCCTATATCTATCTATCTATCTATCTATCTATCTATCTATCTATCTATCTATCTATCTATCTATCTATCTATCTATCTATCTATCTATCTATCTATCTATCTATCTATCTTTATATATGGATACATGCATACACCTACTCATAGATATGCCATGCATTTCTTTGGATTTGTTTCAACCTCTTGCCATTTATTTGAGAATCCCTACTTTTCAAGTGACTGCAAATGAAGTCATCTCTGGCACGTTTTGGCTGATGCAAGGTAACCAAAACACAAGACAACTTTTAATAAAAATCATTGGTTTCTTTGTTAACGTGCACTGTCAAACATGGGACTTTCACACGTCAGGTAAACATGATAACCAATACACAACAGAAGCAGATGCAGATTGCTTATCAATGTCGTGATAGAACAGTTGTGATTTGAGTAGTAGAAGCGCCCCTGAATTGATACTTATTATATACAGCCTGTAAGATAGTCAAAAATGCATGCTAGGAGAGGAGATGCAAATATAAATGTATTAGAAAAATACATAAAGAGGAGTGATATGCTTTTATTCATGCAAGGCTAGAAAAAATCCCCATACTGTCGAAAGCATTCATACACCACCAAATGGAAATAAACAATTCTGACATTAAACGAAAAGGTGACGATGCATTTGTATCATCACCTTGAGAAGGATCATCTAGGAATTGAGCCCAAGCCTCAGCACTTAAAACCAGAAACACTCCACTAAAATAGGAGGCCTGTTGGTGCCAACAATTCTCAAAGTTAATGCTTGTTCTGGTTGAGAATTGAACCGAATGCAGGGCTCTTTTGAAAGTGAGGTCTGTGAATCAACAGATACATCCACATGCCAATTATGTTATTGTTTTTAAGAGAATTCACTTTCTTGGAACGAGACTGCATGAACCCATCTTCAGGGCCTGGACAATTTCATGCAAAACGGCAACTCTCAACATTGCAGCCAAGACAATATAACTAATGTTTCTGCCCGGTTTCGAACCGGGGACCTTTCGCATGTGAGGCGAACGTGATAACCACTACACTACAGAAACAGATACCTACAGGTGATTCTTCTGTGATGAAACTGCTCAAAACAGACTATTCCAAGGGCATCTGGTTTTAGATTTCTTTCATGCAACCTGCCCGACAGCCCTATCTGAACGCTTGTATATGCCTTGCAAGTTCAGCATTTTTGCAAAATGCTTAAAGAGAAATGTTTCCTATTTGCTCAGGCAGGGCAAGGTTAAAAGCATGAGACTCTAGCAAATAATCATCCACTACTGCAAAGAGAAAATTGATATTGGCTTTGAAATGCATACTTCAAAAGAGCACCAATGAAAGGGCTCGTCCGGGATTTGAACCCGGGACCTCTCGCACCCTAAGCGAGAATCATACCCCTAGACCAACGAGCCGTTGAAAGACCCTCACCTCTGAAAAGGTAATACCAGCTCTAAGCCCGCAATGGAGATCATGCTGGGGTCTTTTTCATGCTTGGTCTGTGAATTCACAGGAAATTCAGTGTCAACTTACCCTTTCTCAAACGATAGCACTATCATTTGTAAGTGTCCCCTTTTATTTTGTCTCAGCATTGGACACGTCTTACAGGAAGTCAGCAGTTAATTATATATTTCTGCATTGGCTAGAGCCTAAAGAGAAAGAATAAAAAGCTGTTCATAACAACATAAGAAACACATTTTGCCTTTTCTCTCCAATACTTATTCCCTTTGTGCAAATCGGAATGCCAAGGTGAATAGCTGGGCCACAGATTCTGGCTAATTATCTATCTCTTGAATGCAAGAAGCAATAAAAACTGCCTAATGCAGGACTAAAGCATTCCTTGCATAGCCTCTAACATCATAACATAACTGAGCTGCTGGTAACAAGCTAAGCAATGCCTTCCCAAAATGAGAAGTACATGTGCTTATGTGCTTATCCGCTCAATCAGGCTCGATCAGGCGAGATATAGAAAAGGTGGAAAGGGTCCAAATGGCTGTCCCTTCCTTTTTAGGGTGGGTCCTGCTGACTATCATAGGATTCCTCTTAAGAGTGGCCAGGGTCAGAGGAAAAACTTTCAATGCTTCTTAGTGTTCTCTCCAGAAGCAGGCATTTTCTGTGCCTTTAATTTCAGGCTTTTCCCAGCAGTCTCTGTTCTGCCTATGTAAATTAACAAAAGCAGTGCTTATTCCTCACTTGCTCTAATGTCCTTCCTGTCCACAAAGCTCTGCCTAAGTATGCTTTTTTTCTTTTTCAGGGAAATTCTAAATGGTTTCTCTGTCCACTCTGTGGCAGTAGAATGCTGATTATGATGCCATGTTTTGTGGAATCACCAAGGTACAACTACAGAGGAATATATGAGTCTGAAGGACATGGAACTCTTAGCTAACACATCACAATATGTGATGCTTGCCAACCAAGCACTACATTCTGGTGCGCTGATGATCAGAACATTCTGCTCCTAAAGGAAAGAAAATACCGCTTGATTAAAAATAAAGTCTCTGTTTATATTAACGCTCTCTCTCTCCCTATATCTATCTATCTATCTATCTATCTATCTATCTATCTATCTATCTATCTATCTATCTATCTATCTATCTATCTATCTATCTATCTATCTATCTATCTATCTATCTATCTTTCTATCTATCTATCTATCTATCTATCTATCTATCTATCTATCTATCTATCTATCTATCTATCTATCTATCTATCTATCTATCTATCTATCTATCTATCTATCTATCTATCTATCTATCTATCTATCTATCTATCTATCTATCTTTCTATCTATCTATCTATCTATCTATCTATCTATCTATCTATCTATCTATCTATCTATCTTTATATATGGATACATGCATACACCTACTCATAGATATGCCATGCAGTTCTTTGGATTTGTTTCAACCTCTTGCCATTTATTTGAGAATCCCTACTTTTCAAGTGACTGCAAATGAAGTCATCTCTGGCACGTTTTGGCTGATGCAAGGTAACCAAAACACAAGACAACTTTTAATAAAAATCATTGGTTTCTTTATTAACGTGCACTGTCAAACATGGGACTTTCACACGTCAGGTAAACATGATAACCAATACACAACAGAAGCAGATGCAGATTGCTTATCAATGTCGTGATAGAACAGTTGTGATTTGAGTAGTAGAAGCGCCCCTGAATTGATACTTATTATATACAGCCTGTAAGATAGTCAAAAATGCATGCTAGGAGAGGAGATGCAAATATAAATGTATTAGAAAAATACATAAAGAGGAGTGATATGCTTTTATTCATGCAAGGCTAGAAAAAATCCCCATACTGTCGAAAGCATTCATACACCACCAAATGGAAATAAACAATTCTGACATTAAACGAAAAGGTGACGATGCATTTGTATCATCACCTTGAGAAGGATCATCTAGGAATTGAGCCCAAGCCTCAGCACTTAAAACCAGAAACACTCCACTAAAATAGGAGGCCTGTTGGTGCCAACAATTCTCAAAGTTAATGCTTGTTCTGGTTGAGCATTGAACCGAATGCAGGGCTCTTTTGAAAGTGAGGTCTGTGAATCAACAGATACATCCACATGCCAATTATGTTATTGTTTTTAAGAGAATTCACTTTCTTGGAACGAGACTGCATGAACCCATCTTCAGGGCCTGGACAATTTCATGCAAAACGGCAACTCTCAACATTGCAGCCAAGACAATATAACTAACGTTTCTGCCCGGTTTCGAACCGGGGACCTTTCGCATGTGTGGCAAACGTGATAACCACTACACTACAGAAACAGATACCTACAGGTGATTCTTCTGTGATGAAACTGCTCAAAACAGACTATTCCAAGGGCATCTGGTTTTAGATTTCTTTCATGCAACCTGCCCGACAGCCCTATCTGAACGCTTGTATATGCCTTGCAAGTTCAGCATTTTTGCAAAATGCTTAAAGAGAAATGTTTCCTATTTGCTCAGGCAGGGCAAGGTTAAAAGCATGAGACTCTAGCAAATAATCATCCACTACTGCAAAGAGAAAATTGATATTGGCTTTGAAATGCATACTTCAAAAGAGCACCAATGAAAGGGCTCGTCCGGGATTTGAACCCGGGACCTCTCGCACCCTAAGCGAGAATCATACCCCTAGACCAACGAGCCGTTGAAAGACCCTCACCTCTGAAAAGGTAATACCAGCTCTAAGCCCGCAATGGAGATCATGCTGGGGTCTTTTTCATGCTTGGTCTGTGAATTCACAGGAAATTCAGTGTCAACTTACCCTTTCTCAAACGATAGCACTATCATTTGTAAGTGTCCCCTTTTATTTTGTCTCAGCATTGGACACGTCTTACAGGAAGTCAGCAGTTATTTATATATTTCTGCATTGGCTAGAGCCTAAAGAGAAAGAATAAAAAGCTGTTCATAACAACATAAGAAACACATTTTGCCTTTTCTCTCCAATACTTATTCCCTTTGTGCAAATCGGAATGCCAAGGTGAATAGCTGGGCCACAGATTCTGGCTAATTATCTATCTCTTGAATGCAAGAAGCAATACAAACTGCCTAATGCAGGACTAAAGCATTCCTTGCATAGCCTCTAACATCATAACATAACTGAGCTGCTGGTAACAAGCTAAGCAATGCCTTCCCAAAATGAGAAGTACATGTGCTTATGTGCTTATCCGCTCAATCAGGCTCGATCAGGCGAGATATAGAAAAGGTGGAAAGGGTCCAAATGGCTGTCCCTTCCTTTTTAGGGTGGGTCCTGCTGACTATCATAGGATTCCTCTTAAGAGTGGCCAGGGTCAGAGGAAAAACTTTCAATGCTTCTTAGTGTTCTCTCCAGAAGCAGGCATTTTCTGTGCCTTTAATTTCAGGCTTTTCCCAGCAGTCTCTGTTCTGCCTATGTAAATTAACAAAAGCAGTGCTTATTCCTCACTTGCTCTAATGTCCTTCCTGTCCACAAAGCTCTGCCTAAGCATGCTTTTTTTCTTTTTCAGGGAAATTCTAAATGGTTTCTCTGTCCACTCTGTGGCAGTAGAATGCTGATTATGATGCCATGTTTTGTGGAATCACCAAGGTACAACTACAGAGGAATATATGAGTCTGAAGGACATGGAACTCTTAGCTAACACATCACAATATGTGATGCTTGCCAACCAAGCACTACATTCTGGTGCGCTGATGATCAGAACATTCTGCTCCTAAAGGAAAGAAAATACCGCTTGATTGAAAATAAAGTCTCTGTTTATATTAACGCTCTCTCTCTCCCTATATCTATCTATCTATCTATCTATCTATCTATCTATCTATCTATCTATCTATCTATCTATCTATCTATCTATCTATCTATCTATCTATCTATCTATCTATCTATCTATCTATCTATCTATCTATCTATCTATCTATCTATCTATCTATCTATCTATCTATCTATCTATCTATCTATCTATCTATCTATCTATCTATCTATCTATCTATCTATCTATCTATCTTTATATATGGATACATGCATACACCTACTCATAGATATGCCATGCATTTCTTTGGATTTGTTTCAACCTCTTGCCATTTATTTGAGAATCCCTACTTTTCAAGTGACTGCAAATGAAGTCATCTCTGGCATGTTTTGGCTGATGCAAGATAACCAAAACACAAGACAACTTTTAATAAAAATCATTGGTTTCTTTGTTAACGTGCACTGTCAAACATGGGACTTTCACACGTCAGGTAAATATGATAACCAATACACAACAGAAGCAGATGAAGATTGCTTATCAATGTCGTGATAGAACAGTTGTGATTTGAGTAGTAGAAGCGCCCCTGAATTGATACTTATTATATACAGCCTGTAAGATAGTCAAAAATGCATGCTAGGAGAGGAGATGCAAATATAAATGTATTAGAAAAATACATAAAGAGGAGTGATATGCTTTTATTCATGCAAGGCTAGAAAAAATCCCCATACTGTTGAAAGCATTCATACACCACCAAATGGAAATAAACAATTCTGACATTAAACGAAAAGGTGACGATGCATTTGTATCATCACCTTGAGAAGGATCATCTAGGAATTGAGCCCAAGCCTCAGCACTTAAAAACCAGAAACACTCCACTAAAATAAGAGGCCTGTTGGTGCCAACAATTCTCAAAGTTAATGCTTGTTCT
Organism: Lissotriton helveticus; assembly: GCF_964261635.1. NCBI lineage: Eukaryota > Metazoa > Chordata > Amphibia > Caudata > Salamandridae > Lissotriton > Lissotriton helveticus. The sequence continues at coordinate 820,138,947 of NC_136069.1, read as the reverse complement.
GGTTGAGCATTGAACCGAATGCAGGGCTCTTTTGAAAGTGAGGTCTGTGAATCAACAGATACATCCACATGCCAATTATGTTATTGTTTTTAAGAGAATTCACTTTCTTGGAACGAGACTGCATGAACCCATCTTCAGGGCCTGGACAATTTCATGCAAAACGGCAACTCTCAACATTGCAGCCAAGACAATATAACTAGTGTTTCTGCCCGGTTTCGAACCGGGGACCTTTCGCGTGTGAGGCGAACGTGATAACCACTACACTACAGAAACAGATACCTACAGGTGATTCTTCTGTGATGAAACTGCTCAAAACAGACTATTCCAAGGGCATCTGGTTTTAGATTTCTTTCATGCAACCTGCCCGACAGCCCTATCTGAACGCTTGTATATGCCTTGCAAGTTCAGCATTTTTGCAAAATGCTTAAAGAGAAATGTTTCCTATTTGCTCAGGCAGGGCAAGGTTAAAAGCATGAGACTCTAGCAAATAATCATCCACTACTGCAAAGAGAAAATTGATATTGGCTTTGAAATGCATACTTCAAAAGAGCACCAATGAAAGGGCTCGTCCGGGATTTGAACCCGGGACCTTTCGCACCCAAAGCGAGAATCATACCCCTAGACCAACGAGCTGTTGAAAGACCCTCACCTCTGTAAAGGTAATACCAGCTCTAAGCCCGCAATGAAGATCATGCTGGGGTCTTTTTCATGCTTGGTCTGTGAATTCACAGGAAATTCAGTGTCAACTTACCCTTTCTCAAACGATAGCACTATCATTTGTAAGTGTCCCCTTTTATTTTGTCTCAGCATTGGACACGTCTTACAGGAAGTCAGCAGTTATTTATATATTTCTGCATTGGCTAGAGCCTAAATAGAAAGAATAAAAAGCTGTTCATAACAACATAAGAAACACATTTTGCCTTTTCTCTCAAATACTTATTCCCTTTGTGCAAATCGGAATGCCAAGGTGAATAGCTGGGCCACAGATTCTGGCTAATTATCTATCTTTTGAATGCAAGAACCAATAAAAACTGCCTAATGCAGGACTAAAGCATTCCTTGCATAGCCTCTAACATCATAACATAACTGAGCTGCTGGTAACAAGCTAAGCAATACCTTCCCAAAATGAGAAGTACATGTGCTTATGTGCTTATCCGCTCAATCAGGCTCGATCAGGTGAGATATAGAAAAGGTGGAAAGGGTCCAAATGGCTGTCCCTTCCTTTTTAGGGTGGGTCCTGCTGACTATCATAGGATTCCTCTTAAGAGTGGCCAGGGTCAGAGGAAAAACTTTCAATGCTTCTTAGTGTTCTCTCCAGAAGCAGGCATTTTCTGTGCCTTTAATTTCAGGTTTTTCCCAGCAGTCTCTGTTCTGCCTATGTAAATTAACAAACGCAGTGCTTATTCCTCACTTGCTCTAATGTCCTGCCTGTCCACAAAGCTCTGCCTAAGTATGCTTTTTTTCTTTTTCAGGGAAATTCTAAATGGTTTCTCTGTCCACTCTGTGGCAGTAGAATGCTGATTATGATGCCATGTTTTGTTGAATCACCAAGTTACAACTACAGAGGAATATATGAGTCTGAAGGACATGGAACTCTTAGCTAACACATCACAATATGTGATGCTTGCCAACCAAGCACTACATTCTGGTGCGCTGATGATCAGAACATTCTGCTCCTAAAGGAAAGAAAATACCGCTTGATTGAAAATAAAGTCTCTGTTTATATTAACGCTCTCTCTCTCCCTCTATCTATCTATCTATCTATCTATCTATCTATCTATCTATCTATCTATCTATCTATCTATCTATCTATCTATCTATCTATCTATCTATCTATCTATCTATCTATCTATCTATCTTTATATATGGATACATGCATACACCTACTCATAGATATGCCATGCATTTCTTTGGATTTGTTTCAACCTCTTGCCATTTATTTGAGAATCCCTACTTTTCAAGTGACTGCAAATGAAGTCATCTCTGGCACGTTTTGGCTGATGCAAGGTAACCAAAACACAAGACAACTTTTAATAAAAATCATTGGTTTCTTTGTTAACGTGCACTGTCAAACATGGGACTTTCACACGTCAGGTAAACATGATAACCAATACACAACAGAAGCAGATGCAGATTGCTTATCAATGTCGTGATAGAACAGTTGTGATTTGAGTAGTAGAAGCGCCCCTGAATTGATACTTATTATATACAGCCTGTAAGATAGTCAAAAATGCATGCTAGGAGAGGAGATGCAAATATAAATGTATTAGAAAAATACATAAAGTGGAGTGATATGCTTTTATTCATGCAAGGCTAGAAAAAATCCCCATACTGTCGAAAGCATTCATACACCACCAAATGGAAATAAACAATTCTGACATTAAACGAAAAGGTGACGATGCATTTGTATCATCACCTTGAGAAGGATCATCTAGGAATTGAGCCCAAGCCTCAGCACTTAAAACCAGAAACACTCCACTAAAATAGGAGGCCTGTTTGTGCCAACAATTCTCAAAGTTAATGCTTGTTCTGGTTGAGCATTGAACCGAATGCAGGGCTCTTTTGAAAGTGAGGTCTGTGAATCAACAGATACATCCACATGCCAATTATGTTATTGTTTTTAAGAGAATTCACTTTCTTGGAACGAGACTGCATGAACCCATCTTCAGGGCCTGGACAATTTCATGCAAAACGGCAACTCTCAACATTGCAGCCAAGACAATATAACTAATGTTTCTGCCCGGTTTCGAACCGGGGACCTTTCGCGTGTGAGGCGAAGGTGATAACCACTACACTACAGAAACAGATACCTACAGGTGATTCTTCTGTGATGAAACTGCTCAAAACAGACTATTCCAAGGGCATCTGGTTTTAGATTTCTTTCATGCAACCTGCCCGACAGCCCTATCTGAACGCTTGTATATGCCTTGCAAGTTCAGCATTTTTGCAAAATGCTTAAAGAGAAATGTTTCCTATTTGCTCAGGCAGGGCAAGGTTAAAAGCATGAGACTCTAGCAAATATTCATCCACTACTGCAAAGAGAAAATTGATATTGGCTTTGAAATGCATACTTCAAAAGAGCACCAATGAAAGGGCTCGTCCGGGATTTGAACCCGGGACCTCTCGCACCCTAAGCGAGAATCATACCCCTAGACCAACGAGCCGTTGAAAGACCCTCACCTCTGAAAAGGTAATACCAGCTCTAAGCCCGCAATGAAGATCATGCTGGGGTCTTTTTCATGCTTGGTCTGTGAATTCACAGGAAATTCAGTGTCAACTTACCCTTTCTCAAACGATAGCACTATCATTTGTAAGTGTCCCCTTTTATTTTGTCTCAGCATTGGACACGTCTTACAGGAAGTCAGCAGTTATTTATATATTTCTGCATTGGCTAGAGCCTAAAGAGAAAGAATAAAAAGCTGTTCATAACAACATAAGAAACACATTTTGCCTTTTCTCTCCAATACTTATTCCCTTTGTGCAAATCGAAATGCCAAGGTGAATAGCTGGGCCACAGATTCTGGCTAATTATCTATCTCTTGAATGCAAGAAGCAATAAAAACTGCCTAATGCAGGACTAAAGCATTCCTTGCATAGCCTCTAACATCATAACATAACTGAGCTGCTGGTAACAAGCTAAGCAATGCCTTCCCAAAATGAGAAGTACATGTGCTTATGTGCTTATCCGCTCAATCAGGCTCGATCAGGCGAGATATAGAAAAGGTGGAAAGGGTCCAAATGGCTGTCCCTTCCTTTTTAGGGTGGGTCCTGCTGACTATCATAGGATTCCTCTTAAGAGTGGCCAGGGTCAGAGGAAAAACTTTCAATGCTTCTTAGTGTTCTCTCCAGAAGCAGGCATTTTCTGTGCCTTTAATTTCAGGCTTTTCCCAGCAGTCTCTGTTCTGCCTATGTAAATTAACAAAAGCAGTGCTTATTCCTCACTTGCTCTAATGTCCTTCCTGTCCACAAAGCTCTGCCTAAGTATGCTTTTTTTCTTTTTCAGGGAAATTCTAAATGGTTTCTCTGTCCACTCTGTGGCAGTAGAATGCTGATTATGATGCCATGTTTTGTGGAATCACCAAGGTACAACTACAGAGGAATATATGAGTCTGAAGGACATGGAACTCTTAGCTAACACATCACAATATGTGATGCTTGCCAACCAAGCACTACATTCTGGTGCGCTGATGATCAGAACATTCTGCTCCTAAAGGAAAGAAAATACCGCTTGATTGAAAATAAAGTCTCTGTTTATATTAACGCTCTCTCTCTCCCTATATCTATCTATCTATCTATCTATCTATCTATCTATCTATCTATCTATCTATCTATCTATCTATCTATCTATCTATCTATCTATCTATCTATCTATCTATCTATCTATCTATCTATCTATCTATCTATCTATCTATCTATCTATCTATCTATCTATCTATCTATTATATATGGATACATGCATACACCTACTCATAGATATGCCATGCATTTCTTTGGATTTGTTTCAACCTCTCTCCATTTATTTGAGAATCCCTACTTTTCAAGTGACTGCAAATGAAGTCATCTCTGGCATGTTTTGGCTGATGCAAGGTAACCAAAACACGAGACAACTTTTAATAAAAATCATTGGTTTCTTTGTTAACGTGCACTGTCCAACATGGGACTTTCACACGTCAGGTAAATATGATAACCAATACACAACAGAAGCAGATGCAGATTGCTTATCAATGTCGTGATAGAACAGTTGTGATTTGAGTAGAAGAAGCGCCCCTGAATTGATACTTATTATATACAGCCTGTAAGATAGTCAAAAATGCATGCTAGGAGAGGAGATGCAAATATAAATGTATTAGAAAAATACATAAAGAGGAGTGATATGCTTTTATTCATGCAAGGCTAGAAAAAATCCCCATACTGTCGAAAGCCTTCATACACCACCAAATGGAAATAAACAATTCTGACATTAAACGAAAAGGTGACGATGCATTTGTATCATCACCTTGAGAAGGATCATCTAGGAATTGAGCCCAAGCCTCAGCACTTAAAAACCAGAAACACTCCACTAAAATAAGAGGCCTATTGGTGCCAACAATTGTCAAAGTTAATGCTTGTTCTGGTTGAGCATTGAACCGAAAGCAGGGCTCTTTTGAAAGTGAGGTCTGTGAATCAACATATACATCCACATGCCAATTATGTTATTGTTTTTAAGAGAATTCACTTTCTTGGAACGAGACTGCATGAACCCATCTTCAGGGCCTGGACAATTTCATGCAAAACGGCAACTCTCAACATTGCAGCCAAGACAATATAACTAGTGTTTCTGCCCGGTTTCGAACCGGGGACCTTTTGCGTGTGAGGCGAACGTGATAACCACTACACTACAGAAACAGATATCTACAGGTGATTCTTCTGTGATGAAACTGCTCAAAACAGGCTATTCCAAGGGCATCTGGTTTTAGATTTCTTTCATGCACCCTGCCCGACAGCCCTATCTGAACGCTTGTATATGCCTTGCAAGTTCAGCATTTTTGCAAAATGCTTAAAGAGAAATGTTTCCTATTTGCTCAGGCAGGGCAAGGTTAAAAGCATGAGACTCTAGCAAATATGCATCCACTACTGCAAAGAGAAAATTGATATTGGCTTTGAAATGCATACTTCAAAAGAGCACCAATGAAAGGGCTCGTCCGGGATTTGAACCCGGGACCTCTCGCACCCTAAGCGAGAATCATACCCCTAGACCAACGAGCCGTTGAAAGACCCTCACCTCTGAAAAGGTAATACCAGCTCTAAGCCCGCAATGAAGATCATGCTGGGGTCTTTTTCATGCTTGGTCTGTGAATTCACAGGAAATTCAGTGTCAACTTACCCTTTCTCAAACGATAGCACTATCATTTGTAAGTGTCCCCTTTTATTTTGTCTCAGCATTGGACACGTCTTACGGGAAGTCAGCAGTTATTTATATATTTCTGCATTGGCTAGAGCCTAAAGAGAAAGAATAAAAAGCTGTTCATAACAACATAAGAAACACATTTTGCCTTTTCTCTCCAATACTGATTCCCTTTGTGCAAATCGGAATGCCAAGGTGAATAGCTGGGCCACAGATTCTGGCTAATTATCTATCTCTTGAATGCAAGAAGCAATAAAAACTGCCTAATGCAGGACTAAAGCATTCCTTGCATAGCCTCTAACATCATAACATAACTGAGCTGCTGGTAACAAGCTAAGCAATGCCTTCCCAAAATGAAAAGTACATGTGCTTATGTGCTTATCCGCTCAATCAGGCTCGATCAGGCGAGATATAGAAAAGGTGGAAAGGGTCCAAAGGCTGTCCCTTCCTTTTTAGGGTGGGTCCTGCTGACTATCATAGGATTCCTCTTAAGAGTGGCCAGGGTCAGAGGAAAAACTTTCAATGCTTCTTAGTGTTCTCTCCAGAAGCAGGCATTTTCTGTGCCTTTAATTTCAGGCTTTTCCCAGCAGTCTCTGTTCTGCCTATGTAAATTAACAAAAGCAGTGCTTATTCCTCACTTGCTCTAATGTCCTTCCTGTCCACAAAGCTCTGCCTAAGTATGCTTTTTTTCTTTTTCAGGGAAATTCTAAATGGTTTCTCTGTCCACTCTGTGGCAGTAGAATGCTGATTATGATGCCATGTTTTGTGGAATCACCAAGGTACAACTACAGAGGAATATATGAGTCTGAAGGACATGGAACTCTTAGCTAACACATCACAATATGTGATGCTTGCCAACCAAGCACTACATTCTGGTGCGCTGATGATCAGAACATTCTGCTCCTAAAGGAAAGAAAATACCGCTTGATTGAAAATAAAGTCTCTGTTTATATTAACGCTCTCTCTCTCCCTATATCTATCTATCTATCTATCTATCTATCTATCTATCTATCTATCTATCTATCTATCTATCTATCTATCTATCTATCTATCTATCTATCTATCTTTATATATGGATACATGCATACACCTACTCATAGATATGCCATGCATTTCTTTGGATTTGTTTCAACCTCTTGCCATTTATTTGAGAATCCCTACTTTTCAAGTGACTGCAAATGAAGTCATCTCTGGCACGTTTTGGCTGATGCAAGGTAACCAAAACACAAGACAACTTTTAATAAAAATCATTGGTTTCTTTGTTAACGTGCACTGTCAAACATGGGACTTTCACACGTCAGGTAAACATGATAACCAATACACAACAGAAGCAGATGCAGATTGCTTATCAATGTCGTGATAGAACAGTTGTGATTTGAGTAGTAGAAGCGCCCCTGAATTGATACTTATTATATACAGCCTGTAAGATAGTCAAAAATGCATGCTAGGAGAGGAGATGCAAATATAAATGTATTAGAAAAATACATAAAGAGGAGTGATATGCTTTTATTCATGCAAGGCTAGAAAAAATCCCCATACTGTCGAAAGCATTCATACACCACCAAATGGAAATAAACAATTCTGACATTAAACGAAAAGGTGACGATGCATTTGTATCATCACCTTGAGAAGGATCATCTAGGAATTGAGCCCAAGCCTCAGCACTTAAAACCAGAAACACTCCACTAAAATAGGAGGCCTGTTGGTGCCAACAATTCTCAAAGTTAATGCTTGTTCTGGTTGAGAATTGAACCGAATGCAGGGCTCTTTTGAAAGTGAGGTCTGTGAATCAACAGATACATCCACATGCCAATTATGTTATTGTTTTTAAGAGAATTCACTTTCTTGGAACGAGACTGCATGAACCCATCTTCAGGGCCTGGACAATTTCATGCAAAACGGCAACTCTCAACATTGCAGCCAAGACAATATAACTAGTGTTTCTGCCCGGTTTCAAACCGGGGACCTTTCGCATGTGAGGCGAACGTGATAACCACTACACTACAGAAACAGATACCTACAGGTGATTCTTCTGTGATGAAACTGCTCAAAACAGACTATTCCAAGGGCATCTGGTTTTAGATTTCTTTCATGCAACCTGCCCGACAGCCCTATCTGAACGCTTGTATATGCCTTGCAAGTTCAGCATTTTTGCAAAATGCTTAAAGAGAAATGTTTCCTATTTGCTCAGGCAGGGCAAGGTTAAAAGCATGAGACTCTAGCAAATAATCATCCACTACTGCAAAGAGAAAATTGATATTGGCTTTGAAATGCATACTTCAAAAGAGCACCAATGAAAGGGCTCGTCCGGGATTTGAACCCGGGACCTCTCGCACCCTAAGCGAGAATCATACCCCTAGACCAACGAGCCGTTGAAAGACCCTCACCTCTGAAAAGGTAATACCAGCTCTAAGCCCGCAATGGAGATCATGCTGGGGTCTTTTTCATGCTTGGTCTGTGAATTCACAGGAAATTCAGTGTCAACTTACCCTTTCTCAAACGATAGCACTATCATTTGTAAGTGTCCCCTTTTATTTTGTCTCAGCATTGGACACGTCTTACAGGAAGTCAGCAGTTAATTATATATTTCTGCATTGGCTAGAGCCTAAAGAGAAAGAATAAAAAGCTGTTCATAACAACATAAGAAACACATTTTGCCTTTTCTCTCCAATACTTATTCCCTTTGTGCAAATCGGAATGCCAAGGTGAATAGCTGGGCCACAGATTCTGGCTAATTATCTATCTCTTGAATGCAAGAAGCAATAAAAACTGCCTAATGCAGGACTAAAGCATTCCTTGCATAGCCTCTAACATCATAACATAACTGAGCTGCTGGTAACAAGCTAAGCAATGCCTTCCCAAAATGAGAAGTACATGTGCTTATGTGCTTATCCGCTCAATCAGGCTCGATCAGGGGAGATATAGAAAAGGTGGAAAGGGTCCAAATGGCTGTCCCTTCCTTTTTAGGGTGGGTCCTGCTGACTATCATAGGATTCCTCTTAAGAGTGGCCAGGGTCAGAGGAAAAACTTTCAATGCTTCTTAGTGTTCTCTCCAGAAGCAGGCATTTTCTGTGCCTTTAATTTCAGGCTTTTCCCAGCAGTCTCTGTTCTGCCTATGTAAATTAACAAAAGCAGTGCTTATTCCTCACTTGCTCTAATGTCCTTCCTGTCCACAAAGCTCTGCCTAAGTATGCTTTTTTTCTTTTTCAGGGAAATTCTAAATGGTTTCTCTGTCCACTCTGTGGCAGTAGAATGCTGATTATGATGCCATGTTTTGTGGAATCACCAAGGTACAACTACAGAGGAATATATGAGTCTGAAGGACATGGAACTCTTAGCTAACACATCACAATATGTGATGCTTGCCAACCAAGCACTACATTCTGGTGCGCTGATGATCAGAACATTCTGCTCCTAAAGGAAAGAAAATACCGCTTGATTAAAAATAAAGTCTCTGTTTATATTAACGCTCTCTCTCTCCCTATATCTATCTATCTATCTATCTATCTATCTATCTATCTATCTATCTATCTATCTATCTATCTATCTATCTATCTATCTATCTATCTATCTATCTATCTATCTATCTATCTATCTATCTATCTATCTATCTATCTATCTATCTATCTATCTATCTATCTATCTATCTATCTATCTTTATATATGGATACATGCATACACCTACTCATAGATATGCCATGCATTTCTTTGGATTTGTTTCAACCTCTTGCCATTTATTTGAGAATCCCTACTTTTCAAGTGACTGCAAATGAAGTCATCTCTGGCACGTTTTGGCTGATGCAAGGTAACCAAAACACAAGACAACTTTTAATAAAAATCATTGGTTTCTTTGTTAACGTGCACTGTCAAACATGGGACTTTCACACGTCAGGTAAACATGATAACCAATACACAACAGAAGCAGATGCAGATTGCTTATCAATGTCGTGATAGAACAGTTGTGATTTGAGTAGTAGAAGCGCCCCTGAATTGATACTTATTATATACAGCCTGTAAGATAGTCAAAAATGCATGCTAGGAGAGGAGATGCAAATATAAATGTATTAGAAAAATACATAAAGAGGAGTGATATGCTTTTATTCATGCAAGGCTAGAAAAAATCCCCATACTGTCGAAAGCATTCATACACCACCAAATGGAAATAAACAATTCTGACATTAAACGAAAAGGTGACGATGCATTTGTATCATCACCTTGAGAAGGATCATCTAGGAATTGAGCCCAAGCCTCAGCACTTAAAACCAGAAACACTCCACTAAAATAGGAGGCCTGTTGGTGCCAACAATTCTCAAAGTTAATGCTTGTTCTGGTTGAGCATTGAACCGAATGCAGGGCTCTTTTGAAAGTGAGGTCTGTGAATCAACAGATACATCCACATGCCAATTATGTTATTGTTTTTAAGAGAATTCACTTTCTTGGAACGAGACTGCATGAACCCATCTTCAGGGCCTGGACAATTTCATGCAAAACGGCAACTCTCAACATTGCAGCCAAGACAATATAACTAACGTTTCTGCCCGGTTTCGAACCGGGGACCTTTCGCATGTGTGGCAAACGTGATAACCACTACACTACAGAAACAGATACCTACAGGTGATTCTTCTGTGATGAAACTGCTCAAAACAGACTATTCCAAGGGCATCTGGTTTTAGATTTCTTTCATGCAACCTGCCCGACAGCCCTATCTGAACGCTTGTATATGCCTTGCAAGTTCAGCATTTTTGCAAAATGCTTAAAGAGAAATGTTTCCTATTTGCTCAGGCAGGGCAAGGTTAAAAGCATGAGACTCTAGCAAATAATCATCCACTACTGCAAAGAGAAAATTGATATTGGCTTTGAAATGCATACTTCAAAAGAGCACCAATGAAAGGGCTCGTCCGGGATTTGAACCCGGGACCTCTCGCACCCAAAGCGAGAATCATACCCCTAGACCAACGAGCCGTTGAAAGACCCTCACCTCTGAAAAGGTAATACCAGCTCTAAGCCCGCAATGGAGATCATGCTGGGGTCTTTTTCATGCTTGGTCTGTGAATTCACAGGAAATTCAGTGTCAACTTACCCTTTCTCAAACGATAGCACTATCATTTGTAAGTGTCCCCTTTTATTTTGTCTCAGCATTGGACACGTCTTACAGGAAGTCAGCAGTTATTTATATATTTCTGCATTGGCTAGAGCCTAAAGAGAAAGAATAAAAAGCTGTTCATAACAACATAAGAAACACATTTTGCCTTTTCTCTCCAATACTTATTCCCTTTGTGCAAATCGGAATGCCAAGGTGAATAGCTGGGCCACAGATTCTGGCTAATTATCTATCTCTTGAATGCAAGAAGCAATACAAACTGCCTAATGCAGGACTAAAGCATTCCTTGCATAGCCTCTAACATCATAACATAACTGAGCTGCTGGTAACAAGCTAAGCAATGCCTTCCCAAAATGAGAAGTACATGTGCTTATGTGCTTATCCGCTCAATCAGGCTCGATCAGGCGAGATATAGAAAAGGTGGAAAGGGTCCAAATGGCTGTCCCTTCCTTTTTAGGGTGGGTCCTGCTGACTATCATAGGATTCCTCTTAAGAGTGGCCAGGGTCAGAGGAAAAACTTTCAATGCTTCTTAGTGTTCTTTCCAGAAGCAGGCATTTTCTGTGCCTTTAATTTCAGGCTTTTCCCAGCAGTCTCTGTTCTGCCTATGTAAATTAACAAAAGCAGTGCTTATTCCTCACTTGCTCTAATGTCCTTCCTGTCCACAAAGCTCTGCCTAAGTATGCTTTTTTTCTTTTTCAGGGAAATTCTAAATGGTTTCTCTGTCCACTCTGTGGCAGTAGAATGCTGATTATGATGCCATGTTTTGTGGAATCACCAAGGTACAACTACAGAGGAATATATGAGTCTGAAGGACATGGAACTCTTAGCTAACACATCACAATATGTGATGCTTGCCAACCAAGCACTACATTCTGGTGCGCTGATGATCAGAACATTCTGCTCCTAAAGGAAAGAAAATACCGCTTGATTGAAAATAAAGTCTCTGTTTATATTAACGCTCTCTCTCTCCCTATATCTATCTATCTATCTATCTATCTATCTATCTATCTATCTATCTATCTATCTATCTATCTATCTATCTATCTATCTATCTATCTATCTATCTATCTATCTATCTATCTATCTATCTATCTATCTATCTATCTATCTATCTATCTATCTATCTATCTATCTATCTATCTATCTATCTATCTATCTATCTATCTATCTATCTATCTATCTATCTATCTATCTATCTTTCTATCTATCTATCTATCTATCTATCTATCTATCTATCTATCTATCTTTATATATGGATACATGCATACACCTACTCATAGATATGCCATGCATTTCTTTGGATTTGTTTCAACCTCTTGCCATTTATTTGAGAATCCCTACTTTTCAAGTGACTGCAAATGAAGTCATCTCTGGCATGTTTTGGCTGATGCAAGATAACCAAAACACAAGACAACTTTTAATAAAAATCATTGGTTTCTTTGTTAACGTGCACTGTCAAACATGGGACTTTCACACGTCAGGTAAATATGATAACCAATACACAACAGAAGCAGATGAAGATTGCTTATCAATGTCGTGATAGAACAGTTGTGATTTGAGTAGTAGAAGCGCCCCTGAATTGATACTTATTATATACAGCCTGTAAGATAGTCAAAAATGCATGCTAGGAGAGGAGATGCAAATATAAATGTATTAGAAAAATACATAAAGAGGAGTGATATGCTTTTATTCATGCAAGGCTAGAAAAAATCCCCATACTGTTGAAAGCATTCATACACCACCAAATGGAAATAAACAATTCTGACATTAAACGAAAAGGTGACGATGCATTTGTATCATCACCTTGAGAAGGATCATCTAGGAATTGAGCCCAAGCCTCAGCACTTAAAAACCAGAAACACTCCACTAAAATAAGAGGCCTGTTGGTGCCAACAATTCTCAAAGTTAATGCTTGTTCTGGTTGAGCATTGAACCGAATGCAGGGCTCTTTTGAAAGTGAGGTCTGTGAATCAACAGATACATCCACATGCCAATTATGTTATTGTTTTTAAGAGAATTCACTTTCTTGGAACGAGACTGCATGAACCCATCTTCAGGGCCTGGACAATTTCATGCAAAACGGCAACTCTCAACATTGCAGCCAAGACAATATAACTAGTGTTTCTGCCCGGTTTCGAACCGGGGACCTTTCGCGTGTGAGGCGAACGTGATAACCACTACACTACAGAAACAGATACCTACAGGTGATTCTTCTGTGATGAAACTGCTCAAAACAGACTATTCCAAGGGCATCTGGTTTTAGATTTCTTTCATGCAACCTGCCCGACAGCCCTATCTGAACGCTTGTATATGCCTTGCAAGTTCAGCATTTTTGCAAAATGCTTAAAGAGAAATGTTTCCTATTTGCTCAGGCAGGGCAAGGTTAAAAGCATGAGACTCTAGCAAATAATCATCCACTACTGCAAAGAGAAAATTGATATTGGCTTTGAAATGCATACTTCAAAAGAGCACCAATGAAAGGGCTCGTCCGGGATTTGAACCCGGGACCTTTCGCACCCAAAGCGAGAATCATACCCCTAGACCAACGAGCTGTTGAAAGACCCTCACCTCTGTAAAGGTAATACCAGCTCTAAGCCCGCAATGAAGATCATGCTGGGGTCTTTTTCATGCTTGGTCTGTGAATTCACAGGAAATTCAGTGTCAACTTACCCTTTCTCAAACGATAGCACTATCATTTGTAAGTGTCCCCTTTTATTTTTTCTCAGCATTGGACAAGTCTTACAGGAAGTCAGCAGTTATTTATATATTTCTGCATTGGCTAGAGCCTAAATAGAAAGAATAAAAAGCTGTTCATAACAACATAAGAAACACATTTTGCCTTTTCTCTCAAATACTTATTCCCTTTGTGCAAATCGGAATGCCAAGGTGAATAGCTGGGCCACAGATTCTGGCTAATTATCTATCTTTTGAATGCAAGAACCAATAAAAACTGCCTAATGCAGGACTAAAGCATTCCTTGCATAGCCTCTAACATCATAACATAACTGAGCTGCTGGTAACAAGCTAAGCAATACCTTCCCAAAATGAGAAGTACATGTGCTTATGTGCTTATCCGCTCAATAAGCGCTCAATCAGGCTCGATCAGGTGAGATATAGAAAAGGTGGAAAGGGTCCAAATGGCTGTCCCTTCCTTTTTAGGGTGGGTCCTGCTGACTATCATAGGATTCCTCTTAAGAGTGGCCAGGGTCAGAGGAAAAACTTTCAATGCTTCTTAGTGTTCTCTCCAGAAGCAGGCATTTTCTGTGCCTTTAATTTCAGGTTTTTCCCAGCAGTCTCTGTTCTGCCTATGTAAATTAACAAACGCAGTGCTTATTCCTCACTTGCTCTAATGTCCTGCCTGTCCACAAAGCTCTGCCTAAGTATGCTTTTTTTCTTTTTCAGGGAAATTCTAAATGGTTTCTCTGTCCACTCTGTGGCAGTAGAATGCTGATTATGATGCCATGTTTTGTTGAATCACCAAGTTACAACTACAGAGGAATATATGAGTCTGAAGGACATGGAACTCTTAGCTAACACATCACAATATGTGATGCTTGCCAACCAAGCACTACATTCTGGTGCGCTGATGATCAGAACATTCTGCTCCTAAAGGAAAGAAAAGACCGCTTGATTGAAAATAAAGTCTCTGTTTATATTAACGCTCTCTCTCTCCCTCTATCTATCTATCTATCTATCTATCTATCTATCTATCTATCTATCTATCTATCTATCTATCTATCTATCTATCTATCTATCTATCTATCTATCTATCTATCTATCTATCTATCTATCTATCTATCTATCTATCTATCTATCTATCTATCTATCTGTCTGTCTGTCTGTCTGTCTGTCTGTCTGTCTGTCTGTCCGTCTATCCATTCATCCATCCATCCATCCATCCATCCATCCATCCATCCATCCATCCATCCATCCATCCATCCATCCATCCATCCATCCATCCATCCATCCATCCATCCATCCATCCATCCATCCATCCATCCATCCATCCATCCATCTATCTATCTATCTATCTATCTATCTATCTATCTATCTATCTATCTATCTATCTATCTATCTATCTATCTATCTATCTATCTATCTATCTATCTATCTTTATATATGGATACATGCATACACCTACACATAGATATGCCATGCATTTCTTTGGATTTGTTTCAACCTCTTGCCATTTATTTGAGAATCCCTACTTTTCAAGTGACTGCAAATGAAGTAATCTCTGGCACGGTTTGGCTGATGCAAGGTAACCAAAACACGAGACAACTTTTAATAAAAATCATTGGTTTCTTTGTTAACGTGCACTGTCCAACATGGGACTTTCACACGTCAGGTAAATATGATAACCAATACACAACAGAAGCAGATGCAGATTGCTTATCAATGTCGTGATAGAACAGTTGTGATTTGAGTAGAAGAAGCGCCCCTGAATTGATACTTATTATATACAGCCTGTAAGATAGTCAAAAATGCATGCTAGGAGAGGAGATGCAAATATAAATGTATTAGAAAAATACATAAAGAGGAGTGATATGCTTTTATTCATGCAAGGCTAGAAAAAATCCCCATACTGTCGAAAGCATTCATACACCACCAAATGGAAATAAACAATTCTGACATTAAACGAAAAGGTGACGATGCATTTGTATCATCACCTTGAGAAGGATCATCTAGGAATTGAGCCCAAGCCTCAGCACTTAAAAACCAGAAACACTCCACTAAAATAAGAGGCCTATTGGTGCCAACAATTGTCAAAGTTAATGCTTGTTCTGGTTGAGCATTGAACCGAAAGCAGGGCTCTTTTGAAAGTGAGGTCTGTGAATCAACATATACATCCACATGCCAATTATGTTATTGTTTTTAAGAGAATTCACTTTCTTGGAACGAGACTGCATGAACCCATCTTCAGGGCCTGGACAATTTCATGCAAAACGGCAACTCTCAACATTGCAGCCAAGACAATATAACTAGTGTTTCTGCCCGGTTTCGAACCGGGGACCTTTTGCGTGTGAGGCGAACGTGATAACCACTACACTACAGAAACAGATATCTACAGGTGATTCTTCTGTGATGAAACTGCTCAAAACAGGCTATTCCAAGGGCATCTGGTTTTAGATTTCATTCATGCAACCTGCCCGACAGCCCTATCTGAACGCTTGTATATGCCTTGCAAGTTCAGCATTTTTGCAAAATGCTTAAAGAGAAATGTTTCCTATTTGCTCAGGCAGGGCAAGGTTAAAAGCATGAGACTCTAGCAAATATGCATCCACTACTGCAAAGAGAAAATTGATATTGGCTTTGAAATGCATACTTCAAAAGAGCACCAATGAAAGGGCTCGTCCGGGATTTGAACCCGGGACCTCTCGCACCCTAAGCGAGAATCATACCCCTAGACCAACAAGCCGTTGAAAGACCCTCACCTCTGAAAAGGTAATACCAGCTCTAAGCCCGCAATGAAGATCATGCTGGGGTCTTTTTCATGCTTGGTCTGTGAATTCACAGGAAATTCAGTGTCAACTTACCCTTTCTCAAACGATAGCACTATCATTTGTAAGTGTCCCCTTTTATTTTGTCTCAGCATTGGACACGTCTTACGGGAAGTCAGCAGTTATTTATATTTTTCTGCATTGGCTAGAGCCTAAAGAGAAAGAATAAAAAGCTGTTCATAACAACATAAGAAACACATTTTGCCTTTTCTCTCCAATACTTATTCCCTTTGTGCAAATCGGAATGCCAAGGTGAATAGCTGGGCCACAGATTCTGGCTAATTATCTATCTCTTGAATGCAAGAAGCAATAAAAACTGCCTAATGCAGGACTAAAGCATTCCTTGCATAGCCTCTAACATCATAACATAACTGAGCTGCTGGTAACAAGCTAAGCAATGCCTTCCCAAAATGAGAAGTACATGTGCTTATGTGCTTATCCGCTCAATCAGGCTCGATCAGGCGAGATATAGAAAAGGTGGAAAGGGTCCAAATGGCTGTCCCTTCCTTTTTAGGGTGGGTTCTGTTGACTATCATAGGATTCCTCTTAAGAGTGGCCAGGGTCAGAGGAAAAACTTTCAATGCTTCTTAGTGTTCTCTCCAGAAGCAGGCATTTTCTGTGCCTTTAATTTCAGGCTTTTCCCAGCAGTCTCTGTTCTGCCTATGTAAATTAACAAAAGCAGTGCTTATTCCTCACTTGCTCTAATGTCCTTCCTGTCCACAAAGCTCTGCCTAAGTATGCTTTTTTTCTTTTTCAGGGAAATTCTAAATGGTTTCTCTGTCCACTCTGTGGCAGTAGAATGCTGATTATGATGCCATGTTTTGTGGAATCACCAAGGTACAACTACAGAGGAATATATGAGTCTGAAGGACATGGAACTCTTAGCTAACACATCACAATATGTGATGCTTGCCAACCAAGCACTACATTCTGGTGCGCTGATGATCAGAACATTCTGCTCCTAAAGGAAAGAAAATACCGCTTGATTGAAAATAAAGTCTCTGTTTATATTAACGCTCTCTCTCTCCCTATATCTATCTATCTATCTATCTATCTATCTATCTATCTATCTATCTATCTATCTTTATATATGGATACATGCATACACCTACTCATAGATATGCCATGCATTTCTTTGGATTTGTTTCAACCTCTTGCCATTTATTTGAGAATCCCTACTTTTCAAGTGACTGCAAATGAAGTCATCTCTGGCACGTTTTGGCTGATGCAAGGTAACCAAAACACAAGACAACTTTTAATAAAAATCATTGGTTTCTTTGTTAACGTGCACTGTCAAACATGGGACTTTCACACGTCAGGTAAACATGATAACCAATACACAACAGAAGCAGATGCAGATTGCTTATCAATGTCGTGATAGAACAGTTGTGATTTGAGTAGTAGAAGCGCCCCTGAATTGATACTTATTATATACAGCCTGTAAGATAGTCAAAAATGCATGCTAGGAGAGGAGATGCAAATATAAATGTATTAGAAAAATACATAAAGTGGAGTGATATGCTTTTATTCATGCAAGGCTAGAAAAAATCCCCATACTGTCGAAAGCATTCATACACCACCAAATGGAAATAAACAATTCTGACATTAAACGAAAAGGTGACGATGCATTTGTATCATCACCTTGAGAAGGATCATCTAGGAATTGAGCCCAAGCCTCAGCACTTAAAACCAGAAACACTCCACTAAAATAGGAGGCCTGTTTGTGCCAACAATTCTCAAAGTTAATGCTTGTTCTGGTTGAGCATTGAACCGAATGCAGGGCTCTTTTGAAAGTGAGGTCTGTGAATCAACAGATACATCCACATGCCAATTATGTTATTGTTTTTAAGAGAATTCACTTTCTTGGAACGAGACTGCATGAACCCATCTTCAGGGCCTGGACAATTTCATGCAAAACGGCAACTCTCAACATTGCAGCCAAGACAATATAACTAATGTTTCTGCCCGGTTTCGAACCGGGGACCTTTCGCGTGTGAGGCGAAGGTGATAACCACTACACTACAGAAACAGATACCTACAGGTGATTCTTCTGTGATGAAACTGCTCAAAACAGACTATTCCAAGGGCATCTGGTTTTAGATTTCTTTCATGCAACCTGCCCGACAGCCCTATCTGAACGCTTGTATATGCCTTGCAAGTTCAGCATTTTTGCAAAATGCTTAAAGAGAAATGTTTCCTATTTGCTCAGGCAGGGCAAGGTTAAAAGCATGAGACTCTAGCAAATATTCATCCACTACTGCAAAGAGAAAATTGATATTGGCTTTGAAATGCATACTTCAAAAGAGCACCAATGAAAGGGCTCGTCCGGGATTTGAACCCGGGACCTCTCGCACCCTAAGCGAGAATCATACCCCTAGACCAACGAGCCGTTGAAAGACCCTCACCTCTGAAAAGGTAATACCAGCTCTAAGCCCGCAATGAAGATCATGCTGGGGTCTTTTTCATGCTTGGTCTGTGAATTCACAGGAAATTCAGTGTCAACTTACCCTTTCTCAAACGATAGCACTATCATTTGTAAGTGTCCCCTTTTATTTTGTCTCAGCATTGGACACGTCTTACAGGAAGTCAGCAGTTATTTATATATTTCTGCATTGGCTAGAGCCTAAAGAGAAAGAATAAAAAGCTGTTCATAACAACATAAGAAACACATTTTGCCTTTTCTCTCCAATACTTATTCCCTTTGTGCAAATCGAAATGCCAAGGTGAATAGCTGGGCCACAGATTCTGGCTAATTATCTATCTCTTGAATGCAAGAAGCAATAAAAACTGCCTAATGCAGGACTAAAGCATTCCTTGCATAGCCTCTAACATCATAACATAACTGAGCTGCTGGTAACAAGCTAAGCAATGCCTTCCCAAAATGAGAAGTACATGTGCTTATGTGCTTATCCGCTCAATCAGGCTCGATCAGGCGAGATATAGAAAAGGTGGAAAGGGTCCAAATGGCTGTCCCTTCCTTTTTAGGGTGGGTCCTGCTGACTATCATAGGATTCCTCTTAAGAGTGGCCAGGGTCAGAGGAAAAACTTTCAATGCTTCTTAGTGTTCTCTCCAGAAGCAGGCATTTTCTGTGCCTTTAATTTCAGGCTTTTCCCAGCAGTCTCTGTTCTGCCTATGTAAATTAACAAAAGCAGTGCTTATTCCTCACTTGCTCTAATGTCCTTCCTGTCCACAAAGCTCTGCCTAAGTATGCTTTTTTTCTTTTTCAGGGAAATTCTAAATGGTTTCTCTGTCCACTCTGTGGCAGTAGAATGCTGATTATGATGCCATGTTTTGTGGAATCACCAAGGTACAACTACAGAGGAATATATGAGTCTGAAGGACATGGAACTCTTAGCTAACACATCACAATATGTGATGCTTGCCAACCAAGCACTACATTCTGGTGCGCTGATGATCAGAACATTCTGCTCCTAAAGGAAAGAAAATACCGCTTGATTGAAAATAAAGTCTCTGTTTATATTAACGCTCTCTCTCTCCCTATATCTATCTATCTATCTATCTATCTATCTATCTATCTATCTATCTATCTATCTATCTATCTATCTATCTATCTATCTATCTATCTATCTATCTATCTATCTATCTATCTATCTATCTATCTATCTATCTATCTATCTATCTATCTATCTATCTATCTATCTATCTATCTATCTATCTATCTATCTTTATATATGGATACATGCATACACCTACTCATAGATATGCCATGCATTTCTTTGGATTTGTTTCAACCTCTCTCCATTTATTTGAGAATCCCTACTTTTCAAGTGACTGCAAATGAAGTCATCTCTGGCATGTTTTGGCTGATGCAAGGTAACCAAAACACGAGACAACTTTTAATAAAAATCATTGGTTTCTTTGTTAACGTGCACTGTCCAACATGGGACTTTCACACGTCAGGTAAATATGATAACCAATACACAACAGAAGCAGATGCAGATTGCTTATCAATGTCGTGATAGAACAGTTGTGATTTGAGTAGAAGAAGCGCCCCTGAATTGATACTTATTATATACAGCCTGTAAGATAGTCAAAAATGCATGCTAGGAGAGGAGATGCAAATATAAATGTATTAGAAAAATACATAAAGAGGAGTGATATGCTTTTATTCATGCAAGGCTAGAAAAAATCCCCATACTGTCGAAAGCCTTCATACACCACCAAATGGAAATAAACAATTCTGACATTAAACGAAAAGGTGACGATGCATTTGTATCATCACCTTGAGAAGGATCATCTAGGAATTGAGCCCAAGCCTCAGCACTTAAAAACCAGAAACACTCCACTAAAATAAGAGGCCTATTGGTGCCAACAATTGTCAAAGTTAATGCTTGTTCTGGTTGAGCATTGAACCGAAAGCAGGGCTCTTTTGAAAGTGAGGTCTGTGAATCAACATATACATCCACATGCCAATTATGTTATTGTTTTTAAGAGAATTCACTTTCTTGGAACGAGACTGCATGAACCCATCTTCAGGGCCTGGACAATTTCATGCAAAACGGCAACTCTCAACATTGCAGCCAAGACAATATAACTAGTGTTTCTGCCCGGTTTCGAACCGGGGACCTTTTGCGTGTGAGGCGAACGTGATAACCACTACACTACAGAAACAGATATCTACAGGTGATTCTTCTGTGATGAAACTGCTCAAAACAGGCTATTCCAAGGGCATCTGGTTTTAGATTTCTTTCATGCACCCTGCCCGACAGCCCTATCTGAACGCTTGTATATGCCTTGCAAGTTCAGCATTTTTGCAAAATGCTTAAAGAGAAATGTTTCCTATTTGCTCAGGCAGGGCAAGGTTAAAAGCATGAGACTCTAGCAAATATGCATCCACTACTGCAAAGAGAAAATTGATATTGGCTTTGAAATGCATACTTCAAAAGAGCACCAATGAAAGGGCTCGTCCGGGATTTGAACCCGGGACCTCTCGCACCCTAAGCGAGAATCATACCCCTAGACCAACGAGCCGTTGAAAGACCCTCACCTCTGAAAAGGTAATACCAGCTCTAAGCCCGCAATGAAGATCATGCTGGGGTCTTTTTCATGCTTGGTCTGTGAATTCACAGGAAATTCAGTGTCAACTTACCCTTTCTCAAACGATAGCACTATCATTTGTAAGTGTCCCCTTTTATTTTGTCTCAGCATTGGACACGTCTTACGGGAAGTCAGCAGTTATTTATATATTTCTGCATTGGCTAGAGCCTAAAGAGAAAGAATAAAAAGCTGTTCATAACAACATAAGAAACACATTTTGCCTTTTCTCTCCAATACTGATTCCCTTTGTGCAAATCGGAATGCCAAGGTGAATAGCTGGGCCACAGATTCTGGCTAATTATCTATCTCTTGAATGCAAGAAGCAATAAAAACTGCCTAATGCAGGACTAAAGCATTCCTTGCATAGCCTCTAACATCATAACATAACTGAGCTGCTGGTAACAAGCTAAGCAATGCCTTCCCAAAATGAAAAGTACATGTGCTTATGTGCTTATCCGCTCAATCAGGCTCGATCAGGCGAGATATAGAAAAGGTGGAAAGGGTCCAAAGGCTGTCCCTTCCTTTTTAGGGTGGGTCCTGCTGACTATCATAGGATTCCTCTTAAGAGTGGCCAGGGTCAGAGGAAAAACTTTCAATGCTTCTTAGTGTTCTCTCCAGAAGCAGGCATTTTCTGTGCCTTTAATTTCAGGCTTTTCCCAGCAGTCTCTGTTCTGCCTATGTAAATTAACAAAAGCAGTGCTTATTCCTCACTTGCTCTAATGTCCTTCCTGTCCACAAAGCTCTGCCTAAGTATGCTTTTTTTCTTTTTCAGGGAAATTCTAAATGGTTTCTCTGTCCACTCTGTGGCAGTAGAATGCTGATTATGATGCCATGTTTTGTGGAATCACCAAGGTACAACTACAGAGGAATATATGAGTCTGAAGGACATGGAACTCTTAGCTAACACATCACAATATGTGATGCTTGCCAACCAAGCACTACATTCTGGTGCGCTGATGATCAGAACATTCTGCTCCTAAAGGAAAGAAAATACCGCTTGATTGAAAATAAAGTCTCTGTTTATATTAACGCTCTCTCTCTCCCTATATCTATCTATCTATCTATCTATCTATCTATCTATCTATCTATCTATCTATCTATCTATCTATCTATCTATCTATCTATCTATCTATCTTTATATATGGATACATGCATACACCTACTCATAGATATGCCATGCATTTCTTTGGATTTGTTTCAACCTCTTGCCATTTATTTGAGAATCCCTACTTTTCAAGTGACTGCAAATGAAGTCATCTCTGGCACGTTTTGGCTGATGCAAGGTAACCAAAACACAAGACAACTTTTAATAAAAATCATTGGTTTCTTTGTTAACGTGCACTGTCAAACATGGGACTTTCACACGTCAGGTAAACATGATAACCAATACACAACAGAAGCAGATGCAGATTGCTTATCAATGTCGTGATAGAACAGTTGTGATTTGAGTAGTAGAAGCGCCCCTGAATTGATACTTATTATATACAGCCTGTAAGATAGTCAAAAATGCATGCTAGGAGAGGAGATGCAAATATAAATGTATTAGAAAAATACATAAAGAGGAGTGATATGCTTTTATTCATGCAAGGCTAGAAAAAATCCCCATACTGTCGAAAGCATTCATACACCACCAAATGGAAATAAACAATTCTGACATTAAACGAAAAGGTGACGATGCATTTGTATCATCACCTTGAGAAGGATCATCTAGGAATTGAGCCCAAGCCTCAGCACTTAAAACCAGAAACACTCCACTAAAATAGGAGGCCTGTTGGTGCCAACAATTCTCAAAGTTAATGCTTGTTCTGGTTGAGAATTGAACCGAATGCAGGGCTCTTTTGAAAGTGAGGTCTGTGAATCAACAGATACATCCACATGCCAATTATGTTATTGTTTTTAAGAGAATTCACTTTCTTGGAACGAGACTGCATGAACCCATCTTCAGGGCCTGGACAATTTCATGCAAAACGGCAACTCTCAACATTGCAGCCAAGACAATATAACTAGTGTTTCTGCCCGGTTTCAAACCGGGGACCTTTCGCATGTGAGGCGAACGTGATAACCACTACACTACAGAAACAGATACCTACAGGTGATTCTTCTGTGATGAAACTGCTCAAAACAGACTATTCCAAGGGCATCTGGTTTTAGATTTCTTTCATGCAACCTGCCCGACAGCCCTATCTGAACGCTTGTATATGCCTTGCAAGTTCAGCATTTTTGCAAAATGCTTAAAGAGAAATGTTTCCTATTTGCTCAGGCAGGGCAAGGTTAAAAGCATGAGACTCTAGCAAATAATCATCCACTACTGCAAAGAGAAAATTGATATTGGCTTTGAAATGCATACTTCAAAAGAGCACCAATGAAAGGGCTCGTCCGGGATTTGAACCCGGGACCTCTCGCACCCTAAGCGAGAATCATACCCCTAGACCAACGAGCCGTTGAAAGACCCTCACCTCTGAAAAGGTAATACCAGCTCTAAGCCCGCAATGGAGATCATGCTGGGGTCTTTTTCATGCTTGGTCTGTGAATTCACAGGAAATTCAGTGTCAACTTACCCTTTCTCAAACGATAGCACTATCATTTGTAAGTGTCCCCTTTTATTTTGTCTCAGCATTGGACACGTCTTACAGGAAGTCAGCAGTTAATTATATATTTCTGCATTGGCTAGAGCCTAAAGAGAAAGAATAAAAAGCTGTTCATAACAACATAAGAAACACATTTTGCCTTTTCTCTCCAATACTTATTCCCTTTGTGCAAATCGGAATGCCAAGGTGAATAGCTGGGCCACAGATTCTGGCTAATTATCTATCTCTTGAATGCAAGAAGCAATAAAAACTGCCTAATGCAGGACTAAAGCATTCCTTGCATAGCCTCTAACATCATAACATAACTGAGCTGCTGGTAACAAGCTAAGCAATGCCTTCCCAAAATGAGAAGTACATGTGCTTATGTGCTTATCCGCTCAATCAGGCTCGATCAGGGGAGATATAGAAAAGGTGGAAAGGGTCCAAATGGCTGTCCCTTCCTTTTTAGGGTGGGTCCTGCTGACTATCATAGGATTCCTCTTAAGAGTGGCCAGGGTCAGAGGAAAAACTTTCAATGCTTCTTAGTGTTCTCTCCAGAAGCAGGCATTTTCTGTGCCTTTAATTTCAGGCTTTTCCCAGCAGTCTCTGTTCTGCCTATGTAAATTAACAAAAGCAGTGCTTATTCCTCACTTGCTCTAATGTCCTTCCTGTCCACAAAGCTCTGCCTAAGTATGCTTTTTTTCTTTTTCAGGGAAATTCTAAATGGTTTCTCTGTCCACTCTGTGGCAGTAGAATGCTGATTATGATGCCATGTTTTGTGGAATCACCAAGGTACAACTACAGAGGAATATATGAGTCTGAAGGACATGGAACTCTTAGCTAACACATCACAATATGTGATGCTTGCCAACCAAGCACTACATTCTGGTGCGCTGATGATCAGAACATTCTGCTCCTAAAGGAAAGAAAATACCGCTTGATTAAAAATAAAGTCTCTGTTTATATTAACGCTCTCTCTCTCCCTATATCTATCTATCTATCTATCTATCTATCTATCTATCTATCTATCTATCTATCTATCTATCTATCTATCTATCTATCTATCTATCTATCTATCTATCTATCTATCTATCTATCTATCTATCTATCTATCTATCTATCTATCTATCTATCTATCTATCTATCTATCTATCTATCTATCTATCTATCTTTATATATGGATACATGCATACACCTACTCATAGATATGCCATGCATTTCTTTGGATTTGTTTCAACCTCTTGCCATTTATTTGAGAATCCCTACTTTTCAAGTGACTGCAAATGAAGTCATCTCTGGCACGTTTTGGCTGATGCAAGGTAACCAAAACACAAGACAACTTTTAATAAAAATCATTGGTTTCTTTGTTAACGTGCACTGTCAAACATGGGACTTTCACACGTCAGGTAAACATGATAACCAATACACAACAGAAGCAGATGCAGATTGCTTATCAATGTCGTGATAGAACAGTTGTGATTTGAGTAGTAGAAGCGCCCCTGAATTGATACTTATTATATACAGCCTGTAAGATAGTCAAAAATGCATGCTAGGAGAGGAGATGCAAATATAAATGTATTAGAAAAATACATAAAGAGGAGTGATATGCTTTTATTCATGCAAGGCTAGAAAAAATCCCCATACTGTCGAAAGCATTCATACACCACCAAATGGAAATAAACAATTCTGACATTAAACGAAAAGGTGACGATGCATTTGTATCATCACCTTGAGAAGGATCATCTAGGAATTGAGCCCAAGCCTCAGCACTTAAAACCAGAAACACTCCACTAAAATAGGAGGCCTGTTGGTGCCAACAATTCTCAAAGTTAATGCTTGTTCTGGTTGAGCATTGAACCGAATGCAGGGCTCTTTTGAAAGTGAGGTCTGTGAATCAACAGATACATCCACATGCCAATTATGTTATTGTTTTTAAGAGAATTCACTTTCTTGGAACGAGACTGCATGAACCCATCTTCAGGGCCTGGACAATTTCATGCAAAACGGCAACTCTCAACATTGCAGCCAAGACAATATAACTAACGTTTCTGCCCGGTTTCGAACCGGGGACCTTTCGCATGTGTGGCAAACGTGATAACCACTACACTACAGAAACAGATACCTACAGGTGATTCTTCTGTGATGAAACTGCTCAAAACAGACTATTCCAAGGGCATCTGGTTTTAGATTTCTTTCATGCAACCTGCCCGACAGCCCTATCTGAACGCTTGTATATGCCTTGCAAGTTCAGCATTTTTGCAAAATGCTTAAAGAGAAATGTTTCCTATTTGCTCAGGCAGGGCAAGGTTAAAAGCATGAGACTCTAGCAAATAATCATCCACTACTGCAAAGAGAAAATTGATATTGGCTTTGAAATGCATACTTCAAAAGAGCACCAATGAAAGGGCTCGTCCGGGATTTGAACCCGGGACCTCTCGCACCCTAAGCGAGAATCATACCCCTAGACCAACGAGCCGTTGAAAGACCCTCACCTCTGAAAAGGTAATACCAGCTCTAAGCCCGCAATGGAGATCATGCTGGGGTCTTTTTCATGCTTGGTCTGTGAATTCACAGGAAATTCAGTGTCAACTTACCCTTTCTCAAACGATAGCACTATCATTTGTAAGTGTCCCCTTTTATTTTGTCTCAGCATTGGACACGTCTTACAGGAAGTCAGCAGTTATTTATATATTTCTGCATTGGCTAGAGCCTAAAGAGAAAGAATAAAAAGCTGTTCATAACAACATAAGAAACACATTTTGCCTTTTCTCTCCAATACTTATTCCCTTTGTGCAAATCGGAATGCCAAGGTGAATAGCTGGGCCACAGATTCTGGCTAATTATCTATCTCTTGAATGCAAGAAGCAATACAAACTGCCTAATGCAGGACTAAAGCATTCCTTGCATAGCCTCTAACATCATAACATAACTGAGCTGCTGGTAACAAGCTAAGCAATGCCTTCCCAAAATGAGAAGTACATGTGCTTATGTGCTTATCCGCTCAATCAGGCTCGATCAGGCGAGATATAGAAAAGGTGGAAAGGGTCCAAATGGCTGTCCCTTCCTTTTTAGGGTGGGTCCTGCTGACTATCATAGGATTCCTCTTAAGAGTGGCCAGGGTCAGAGGAAAAACTTTCAATGCTTCTTAGTGTTCTCTCCAGAAGCAGGCATTTTCTGTGCCTTTAATTTCAGGCTTTTCCCAGCAGTCTCTGTTCTGCCTATGTAAATTAACAAAAGCAGTGCTTATTCCTCACTTGCTCTAATGTCCTTCCTGTCCACAAAGCTCTGCCTAAGTATGCTTTTTTTCTTTTTCAGGGAAATTCTAAATGGTTTCTCTGTCCACTCTGTGGCAGTAGAATGCTGATTATGATGCCATGTTTTGTGGAATCACCAAGGTACAACTACAGAGGAATATATGAGTCTGAAGGACATGGAACTCTTAGCTAACACATCACAATATGTGATGCTTGCCAACCAAGCACTACATTCTGGTGCGCTGATGATCAGAACATTCTGCTCCTAAAGGAAAGAAAATACCGCTTGATTGAAAATAAAGTCTCTGTTTATATTAACGCTCTCTCTCTCCCTATATCTATCTATCTATCTATCTATCTATCTATCTATCTATCTATCTATCTATCTATCTATCTATCTATCTATCTATCTATCTATCTATCTATCTATCTATCTATCTATCTATCTATCTATCTATCTATCTATCTATCTATCTATCTATCTATCTATCTATCTATCTATCTATCTATCTATCTATCTATCTATCTATCTATCTATCTATCTATCTATCTATCTATCTATCTATCTTTCTATCTATCTATCTATCTATCTATCTATCTATCTATCTATCTATCTTTATATATGGATACATGCATACACCTACTCATAGATATGCCATGCATTTCTTTGGATTTGTTTCAACCTCTTGCCATTTATTTGAGAATCCCTACTTTTCAAGTGACTGCAAATGAAGTCATCTCTGGCATGTTTTGGCTGATGCAAGATAACCAAAACACAAGACAACTTTTAATAAAAATCATTGGTTTCTTTGTTAACGTGCA
The DNA here is from genome assembly GCF_964261635.1 of Lissotriton helveticus. Lineage (NCBI taxonomy): Eukaryota > Metazoa > Chordata > Amphibia > Caudata > Salamandridae > Lissotriton > Lissotriton helveticus. The sequence continues at coordinate 820,110,758 of NC_136069.1, read as the reverse complement.
CTGTCAAACATGGGACTTTCACACGTCAGGTAAATATGATAACCAATACACAACAGAAGCAGATGAAGATTGCTTATCAATGTCGTGATAGAACAGTTGTGATTTGAGTAGTAGAAGCGCCCCTGAATTGATACTTATTATATACAGCCTGTAAGATAGTCAAAAATGCATGCTAGGAGAGGAGATGCAAATATAAATGTATTAGAAAAATACATAAAGAGGAGTGATATGCTTTTATTCATGCAAGGCTAGAAAAAATCCCCATACTGTTGAAAGCATTCATACACCACCAAATGGAAATAAACAATTCTGACATTAAACGAAAAGGTGACGATGCATTTGTATCATCACCTTGAGAAGGATCATCTAGGAATTGAGCCCAAGCCTCAGCACTTAAAAACCAGAAACACTCCACTAAAATAAGAGGCCTGTTGGTGCCAACAATTCTCAAAGTTAATGCTTGTTCTGGTTGAGCATTGAACCGAATGCAGGGCTCTTTTGAAAGTGAGGTCTGTGAATCAACAGATACATCCACATGCCAATTATGTTATTGTTTTTAAGAGAATTCACTTTCTTGGAACGAGACTGCATGAACCCATCTTCAGGGCCTGGACAATTTCATGCAAAACGGCAACTCTCAACATTGCAGCCAAGACAATATAACTAGTGTTTCTGCCCGGTTTCGAACCGGGGACCTTTCGCGTGTGAGGCGAACGTGATAACCACTACACTACAGAAACAGATACCTACAGGTGATTCTTCTGTGATGAAACTGCTCAAAACAGACTATTCCAAGGGCATCTGGTTTTAGATTTCTTTCATGCAACCTGCCCGACAGCCCTATCTGAACGCTTGTATATGCCTTGCAAGTTCAGCATTTTTGCAAAATGCTTAAAGAGAAATGTTTCCTATTTGCTCAGGCAGGGCAAGGTTAAAAGCATGAGACTCTAGCAAATAATCATCCACTACTGCAAAGAGAAAATTGATATTGGCTTTGAAATGCATACTTCAAAAGAGCACCAATGAAAGGGCTCGTCCGGGATTTGAACCCGGGACCTTTCGCACCCAAAGCGAGAATCATACCCCTAGACCAACGAGCTGTTGAAAGACCCTCACCTCTGTAAAGGTAATACCAGCTCTAAGCCCGCAATGAAGATCATGCTGGGGTCTTTTTCATGCTTGGTCTGTGAATTCACAGGAAATTCAGTGTCAACTTACCCTTTCTCAAACGATAGCACTATCATTTGTAAGTGTCCCCTTTTATTTTTTCTCAGCATTGGACAAGTCTTACAGGAAGTCAGCAGTTATTTATATATTTCTGCATTGGCTAGAGCCTAAATAGAAAGAATAAAAAGCTGTTCATAACAACATAAGAAACACATTTTGCCTTTTCTCTCAAATACTTATTCCCTTTGTGCAAATCGGAATGCCAAGGTGAATAGCTGGGCCACAGATTCTGGCTAATTATCTATCTTTTGAATGCAAGAACCAATAAAAACTGCCTAATGCAGGACTAAAGCATTCCTTGCATAGCCTCTAACATCATAACATAACTGAGCTGCTGGTAACAAGCTAAGCAATACCTTCCCAAAATGAGAAGTACATGTGCTTATGTGCTTATCCGCTCAATCAGCGCTCAATCAGGCTCGATCAGGTGAGATATAGAAAAGGTGGAAAGGGTCCAAATGGCTGTCCCTTCCTTTTTAGGGTGGGTCCTGCTGACTATCATAGGATTCCTCTTAAGAGTGGCCAGGGTCAGAGGAAAAACTTTCAATGCTTCTTAGTGTTCTCTCCAGAAGCAGGCATTTTCTGTGCCTTTAATTTCAGGTTTTTCCCAGCAGTCTCTGTTCTGCCTATGTAAATTAACAAACGCAGTGCTTATTCCTCACTTGCTCTAATGTCCTGCCTGTCCACAAAGCTCTGCCTAAGTATGCTTTTTTTCTTTTTCAGGGAAATTCTAAATGGTTTCTCTGTCCACTCTGTGGCAGTAGAATGCTGATTATGATGCCATGTTTTGTTGAATCACCAAGTTACAACTACAGAGGAATATATGAGTCTGAAGGACATGGAACTCTTAGCTAACACATCACAATATGTGATGCTTGCCAACCAAGCACTACATTCTGGTGCGCTGATGATCAGAACATTCTGCTCCTAAAGGAAAGAAAAGACCGCTTGATTGAAAATAAAGTCTCTGTTTATATTAACGCTCTCTCTCTCCCTCTATCTATCTATCTATCTATCTATCTATCTATCTATCTATCTATCTATCTATCTATCTATCTATCTATCTATCTATCTATCTATCTATCTATCTATCTATCTATCTATCTATCTATCTATCTATCTATCTATCTATCTATCTATCTATCTATCTATCTATCTGTCTGTCTGTCTGTCTGTCTGTCTGTCTGTCTGTCTGTCCGTCTATCCATTCATCCATCCATCCATCCATCCATCCATCCATCCATCCATCCATCCATCCATCCATCCATCCATCCATCCATCCATCCATCCATCCATCCATCCATCCATCCATCCATCCATCCATCCATCCATCCATCCATCCATCCATCCATCCATCTATCTATCTATCTATCTATCTATCTATCTATCTATCTATCTATCTATCTATCTATCTATCTATCTATCTATCTATCTATCTATCTATCTATCTATCTATCTATCTATCTTTATATATGGATACATGCATACACCTACACATAGATATGCCATGCATTTCTTTGGATTTGTTTCAACCTCTTGCCATTTATTTGAGAATCCCTACTTTTCAAGTGACTGCAAATGAAGTAATCTCTGGCACGGTTTGGCTGATGCAAGGTAACCAAAACACGAGACAACTTTTAATAAAAATCATTGGTTTCTTTGTTAACGTGCACTGTCCAACATGGGACTTTCACACGTCAGGTAAATATGATAACCAATACACAACAGAAGCAGATGCAGATTGCTTATCAATGTCGTGATAGAACAGTTGTGATTTGAGTAGAAGAAGCGCCCCTGAATTGATACTTATTATATACAGCCTGTAAGATAGTCAAAAATGCATGCTAGGAGAGGAGATGCAAATATAAATGTATTAGAAAAATACATAAAGAGGAGTGATATGCTTTTATTCATGCAAGGCTAGAAAAAATCCCCATACTGTCGAAAGCATTCATACACCACCAAATGGAAATAAACAATTCTGACATTAAACGAAAAGGTGACGATGCATTTGTATCATCACCTTGAGAAGGATCATCTAGGAATTGAGCCCAAGCCTCAGCACTTAAAAACCAGAAACACTCCACTAAAATAAGAGGCCTATTGGTGCCAACAATTGTCAAAGTTAATGCTTGTTCTGGTTGAGCATTGAACCGAAAGCAGGGCTCTTTTGAAAGTGAGGTCTGTGAATCAACATATACATCCACATGCCAATTATGTTATTGTTTTTAAGAGAATTCACTTTCTTGGAACGAGACTGCATGAACCCATCTTCAGGGCCTGGACAATTTCATGCAAAACGGCAACTCTCAACATTGCAGCCAAGACAATATAACTAGTGTTTCTGCCCGGTTTCGAACCGGGGACCTTTTGCGTGTGAGGCGAACGTGATAACCACTACACTACAGAAACAGATATCTACAGGTGATTCTTCTGTGATGAAACTGCTCAAAACAGGCTATTCCAAGGGCATCTGGTTTTAGATTTCATTCATGCAACCTGCCCGACAGCCCTATCTGAACGCTTGTATATGCCTTGCAAGTTCAGCATTTTTGCAAAATGCTTAAAGAGAAATGTTTCCTATTTGCTCAGGTAGGGCAAGGTTAAAAGCATGAGACTCTAGCAAATATGCATCCACTACTGCAAAGAGAAAATTGATATTGGCTTTGAAATGCATACTTCAAAAGAGCACCAATGAAAGGGCTCGTCCGGGATTTGAACCCGGGACCTCTCGCACCCTAAGCGAGAATCATACCCCTAGACCAACAAGCCGTTGAAAGACCCTCACCTCTGAAAAGGTAATACCAGCTCTAAGCCCGCAATGAAGATCATGCTGGGGTCTTTTTCATGCTTGGTCTGTGAATTCACAGGAAATTCAGTGTCAACTTACCCTTTCTCAAACGATAGCACTATCATTTGTAAGTGTCCCCTTTTATTTTGTCTCAGCATTGGACACGTCTTACGGGAAGTCAGCAGTTATTTATATTTTTCTGCATTGGCTAGAGCCTAAAGAGAAAGAATAAAAAGCTGTTCATAACAACATAAGAAACACATTTTGCCTTTTCTCTCCAATACTTATTCCCTTTGTGCAAATCGGAATGCCAAGGTGAATAGCTGGGCCACAGATTCTGGCTAATTATCTATCTCTTGAATGCAAGAAGCAATAAAAACTGCCTAATGCAGGACTAAAGCATTCGTTGCATAGCCTCTAACATCATAACATAACTGAGCTGCTGGTAACAAGCTAAGCAATGCCTTCCCAAAATGAGAAGTACATGTGCTTATGTGCTTATCCGCTCAATCAGGCTCGATCAGGCGAGATATAGAAAAGGTGGAAAGGGTCCAAATGGCTGTCCCTTCCTTTTTAGGGTGGGTTCTGTTGACTATCATAGGATTCCTCTTAAGAGTGGCCAGGGTCAGAGGAAAAACTTTCAATGCTTCTTAGTGTTCTCTCCAGAAGCAGGCATTTTCTGTGCCTTTAATTTCAGGCTTTTCCCAGCAGTCTCTGTTCTGCCTATGTAAATTAACAAAAGCAGTGCTTATTCCTCACTTGCTCTAATGTCCTTCCTGTCCACAAAGCTCTGCCTAAGTATGCTTTTTTTCTTTTTCAGGGAAATTCTAAATGGTTTCTCTGTCCACTCTGTGGCAGTAGAATGCTGATTATGATGCCATGTTTTGTGGAATCACCAAGGTACAACTACAGAGGAATATATGAGTCTGAAGGACATGGAACTCTTAGCTAACACATCACAATATGTGATGCTTGCCAACCAAGCACTACATTCTGGTGCGCTGATGATCAGAACATTCTGCTCCTAAAGGAAAGAAAATACCGCTTGATTGAAAATAAAGTCTCTGTTTATATTAACGCTCTCTCTCTCCCTATATCTATCTATCTATCTATCTATCTATCTATCTATCTATCTATCTATCTATCTATCTATCTATCTATCTATCTATCTATCTATCTATCTATCTATCTATCTATCTATCTATCTATCTATCTATCTTTATATATGGATACATGCATACACCTACTCATAGATATGCCATGCATTTCTTTGGATTTGTTTCAACCTCTTGCCATTTATTTGAGAATCCCTACTTTTCAAGTGACTGCAAATGAAGTCATCTCTGGCACGTTTTGGCTGATGCAAGGTAACCAAAACACAAGACAACTTTTAATAAAAATCATTGGTTTCTTTGTTAACGTGCACTGTCAAACATGGGACTTTCACACGTCAGGTAAACATGATAACCAATACACAACAGAAGCAGATGCAGATTGCTTATCAATGTCGTGATAGAACAGTTGTGATTTGAGTAGTAGAAGCGCCCCTGAATTGATACTTATTATATACAGCCTGTAAGATAGTCAAAAATGCATGCTAGGAGAGGAGATGCAAATATAAATGTATTAGAAAAATACATAAAGAGGAGTGATATGCTTTTATTCATGCAAGGCTAGAAAAAATCCCCATACTGTCGAAAGCATTCATACACCACCAAATGGAAATAAACAATTCTGACATTAAACGAAAAGGTGACGATGCATTTGTATCATCACCTTGAGAAGGATCATCTAGGAATTGAGCCCAAGCCTCAGCACTTAAAACCAGAAACACTCCACTAAAATAGGAGGCCTGTTGGTGCCAACAATTCTCAAAGTTAATGCTTGTTCTGGTTGAGCATTGAACCGAATGCAGGGCTCTTTTGAAAGTGAGGTCTGTGAATCAACAGATACATCCACATGCCAATTATGTTATTGTTTTTAAGAGAATTCACTTTCTTGGAACGAGACTGCATGAACCCATCTTCAGGGCCTGGACAATTTCATGCAAAACGGCAACTCTCAACATTGCAGCCAAGACAATATAACTAATGTTTCTGCCCGGTTTCGAACCGGGGACCTTTCGCATGTGAGGCGAACGTGATAACCACTACACTACAGAAACAGATACCTACAGGTGATTCTTCTGTGATGAAACTGCTCAAAACAGACTATTCCAAGGGCATCTGGTTTTAGATTTCTTTCATGCAACCTGCCCGACAGCCCTATCTGAACGCTTGTATATGCCTTGCAAGTTCAGCATTTTTGCAAAATGCTTAAAGAGAAATGTTTCCTATTTGCTCAGGCAGGGCAAGGTTAAAAGCATGAGACTCTAGCAAATAATCATCCACTACTGCAAAGAGAAAATTGATATTGGCTTTGAAATGCATACTTCAAAAGAGCACCAATGAAAGGGCTCGTCCGGGATTTGAACCCGGGACCTCTCGCACCCTAAGCGAGAATCATACCCCTAGACCAACGAGCCGTTGAAAGACCCTCACCTCTGAAAAGGTAATACCAGCTCTAAGCCCGCAATGGAGATCATGCTGGGGTCTTTTTCATGCTTGGTCTGTGAATTCACAGGAAATTCAGTGTCAACTTACCCTTTCTCAAACGATAGCACTATCATTTGTAAGTGTCCCCTTTTATTTTGTCTCAGCATTGGACACGTCTTACAGGAAGTCAGCAGTTATTTATATATTTCTGCATTGGCTAGAGCCTAAAGAGAAAGAATAAAAAGCTGTTCATAACAACATAAGAAACACATTTTGCCTTTTCTCTCCAATACTTATTCCCTTTGTGCAAATCGGAATGCCAAGGTGAATAGCTGGGCCACAGATTCTGGCTAATTATCTATCTCTTGAATGCAAGAAGCAATACAAACTGCCTAATGCAGGACTAAAGCATTCCTTGCATAGCCTCTAACATCATAACATAACTGAGCTGCTGGTAACAAGCTAAGCAATGCCTTCCCAAAATGAGAAGTACATGTGCTTATGTGCTTATCCGCTCAATCAGGCTCGATCAGGCGAGATATAGAAAAGGTGGAAAGGGTCCAAATGGCTGTCCCTTCCTTTTTAGGGTGGGTCCTGCTGACTATCATAGGATTCCTCTTAAGAGTGGCCAGGGTCAGAGGAAAAACTTTCAATGCTTCTTAGTGTTCTCTCCAGAAGCAGGCATTTTCTGTGCCTTTAATTTCAGGCTTTTCCCAGCAGTCTCTGTTCTGCCTATGTAAATTAACAAAAGCAGTGCTTATTCCTCACTTGCTCTAATGTCCTTCCTGTCCACAAAGCTCTGCCTAAGTATGCTTTTTTTCTTTTTCAGGGAAATTCTAAATGGTTTCTCTGTCCACTCTGTGGCAGTAGAATGCTGATTATGATGCCATGTTTTGTGGAATCACCAAGGTACAACTACAGAGGAATATATGAGTCTGAAGGACATGGAACTCTTAGCTAACACATCACAATATGTGATGCTTGCCAACCAAGCACTACATTCTGGTGCGCTGATGATCAGAACATTCTGCTCCTAAAGGAAAGAAAATACCGCTTGATTGAAAATAAAGTCTCTGTTTATATTAACTCTCTCTCTCTCCCTATATCTATCTATCTATCTATCTATCTATCTATCTATCTATCTATCTATCTATCTATCTATCTATCTATCTATCTATCTATCTATCTATCTATCTATCTATCTATCTATCTATCTATCTATCTATCTATCTATCTATCTATCTATCTATCTATCTATCTATCTATCTATCTATCTTTATATATGGATACATGCATACACCTACTCATAGATATGCCATGCATTTCTTTGGATTTGTTTCAACCTCTTGCCATTTATTTGAGAATCCCTACTTTTCAAGTGACTGCAAATGAAGTCATCTCTGGCACGTTTTGGCTGATGCAAGGTAACCAAAACACAAGACAACTTTTAATAAAAATCATTGGTTTCTTTGTTAACGTGCACTGTCAAACATGGGACTTTCACACGTCAGGTAAACATGATAACCAATACACAACAGAAGCAGATGCAGATTGCTTATCAATGTCGTGATAGAACAGTTGTGATTTGAGTAGTAGAAGCGCCCCTGAATTGATACTTATTATATACAGCCTGTAAGATAGTCAAAAATGCATGCTAGGAGAGGAGATGCAAATATAAATGTATTAGAAAAATACATAAAGAGGAGTGATATGCTTTTATTCATGCAAGGCTAGAAAAAATCCCCATACTGTCGAAAGCATTCATACACCACCAAATGGAAATAAACAATTCTGACATTAAACGAAAAGGTGACGATGCATTTGTATCATCACCTTGAGAAGGATCATCTAGGAATTGAGCCCAAGCCTCAGCACTTAAAACCAGAAACACTCCACTAAAATAGGAGGCCTGTTGGTGCCAACAATTCTCAAAGTTAATGCTTGTTCTGGTTGAGCATTGAAACGAATGCAGGGCTCTTTTGAAAGTGAGGTCTGTGAATCAACAGATACATCCACATGCCAATTATGTTATTGTTTTTAAGAGAATTCACTTTCTTGGAACGAGACTGCATGAACCCATCTTCAGGGCCTGGACAATTTCATGCAAAACGGCAACTCTCAACATTGCAGCCAAGACAATATAACTAATGTTTCTGCCCGGTTTCGAACCGGGGACTTTTCGCGTGTGCGGCGACCGTGATAACCACTACACTACAGAAACAGATACCTACAGGTGATTCTTCTGTGATGAAACTGCTCAAAACAGACTATTCCAAGGGCATCTGGTTTTAGATTTCTTTCATGCAACCTGCCCGACAGCCCTATCTGAACGCTTGTATATGCCTTGCAAGTTCAGCATTTTTGCAAAATGCTTAAAGAGAAATGTTTCCTATTTGCTCAGGCAGGGCAAGGTTAAAAGCATGAGACTCTAGCAAATAATCATCCACTACTGCAAAGAGAAAATTGATATTGGCTTTGAAATGCATACTTCAAAAGAGCACCAATGAAAGGGCTCGTCCGGGATTTGAACCCGGGACCTCTCGCACCCAAAGCGAGAATCATACCCCTAGACCAACGAGCCGTTGAAAGACCCTCACCTCTGAAAAGGTAATACCAGCTCTAAGCCCGCAATGAAGATCATGCTGGGGTCTTTTCATGCTTGGTCTGTGAATTCACAGGAAATTCAGTGTCAACTTACCCTTTCTCAAACGATAGCACTATCATTTGTAAGTGTCCCCTTTTATTTTTTCTCAGCATTGGACAAGTCTTACAGGAAGTCAGCAGTTATTTATATATTTCTGCATTGGCTAGAGCCTAAAGAGAAAGAATAAAAAGCTGTTCATAACAACATAAGAAACACATTTTGCCTTTTCTCTCAAATACTTATTCCCTTTGTGCAAATCGGAATGCCAGGGTGAATAGCTGGGCCTCAGATTCTGGCTAATTATCTATCTCTGGAATGCAAGAAGCAATAAAAACTGCCTAATGCAGGACTAAAGCATTCCTTGCATAGCCTCTAACATCATAACATAACTGAGCTGCTGGTAACAAGCTAAGCAATGCCTTCCCAAAATGAGAAGTACATGTGCTTATGTGCTTATCCGCTCAATCAGCGCTCGATCAGGCTCGATCAGGCGAGATATAGGAAAGGTGGAAAGGGTCCAAATGGCTGTCCCTTCCTTTTTAGGGTGGGTCCTGCTGACTATCATAGGATTCCTCTTAAGAGTGGCCAGGGTCAGAGGAAAAACTTTCAATGCTTCTTAGTGTTCTCTCCAGAAGCAGGCATTTTCTGTGCCTTTAATTTCAGGCTTTTCCCAGCAGTCTCTGTTCTGCCTATGTAAATTAACAAAAGCAGTGTTTATTCCTCACTTGCTCTAATGTCCTTCCTGTCCACAAAGCTCTGCCTAAGTATGCTTTTTTTCTTTTTCAGGGAAATTCTAAATGGTTTCTCTGTCCACTCTGTGGCAGTAGAATGCTGATTATGATGCCATGTTTTGTGGAATCACCAAGGTACAACTACAGAGGAATATATGAGTCTGAAGGACATGGAACTCTTAGCTAACACATCACAATATGTGATGCTTGCCAACCAAGCACTACATTCTGGTGCGCTGATGATCAGAACATTCTGCTCCTAAAGGAAAGAAAATACCGCTTGATTGAAAATAAAGTCTCTGTTTATATTAACGCTCTCTCTCTCCCTATATCTATCTATCTATCTATCTATCTATCTATCTATCTATCTATCTATCTATCTATCTATCTATCTATCTATCTATCTATCTATCTATCTATCTATCTATCTATCTATCTATCTATCTATCTATCTATCTATCTATCTATCTATCTATCTAGCTATCTATCTATCTATCTATCTATCTATCTATCTATCTATCTATCTATCTATCTATCTATCTATCTATCTTTATATATGGATACATGCATACACCTACTCATAGATATGCCATGCATTTCTTTGGATTTGTTTCAACCTCTTGCCATTTATTTGAGAATCCCTACTTTTCAAGTGACTGCAAATGAAGTCATCTCTGGCACGTTTTGGCTGATGCAAGGTAACCAAAACACAAGACAACTTTTAATAAAAATCATTGGTTTCTTTGTTAACGTGCACTGTCAAACATGGGACTTTCACACGTCAGGTAAATATGATAACCAATACACAACAGAAGCAGATGCAGATTGCTTATCAATGTCGTGATAGAACAGTTGTGATTTGAGTAGTAGAAGCGCCCCTGAATTGATACTTATTATATACAGCCTGTAAGATAGTCAAAAATGCATGCTAGGAGAGGAGATGCAAATATAAATGTATTAGAAAAATACATAAAGAGGAGTGATATGCTTTTATTCATGCAAGGCTAGAAAAAATCCCCATACTGTCGAAAGCATTCATACACCACCAAATGGAAATAAACAATTCTGACATTAAACGAAAAGGTGACGATGCATTTGTATCATCACCTTGAGAAGGATCATCTAGGAATTGAGCCCAAGCCTCAGCACTTAAAACCAGAAACACTCCACTAAAATAGGAGGCCTGTTGGTGCCAACAATTCTCAAAGTTAATGCTTGTTCTGGTTGAGCATTGAACCGAATGCAGGGCTCTTTTGAAAGTGAGGTCTGTGAATCAACAGATACATCCACATGCCAATTATGTTATTGTTTTTAAGAGAATTCACTTTCTTGGAACGAGACTGCATGAACCCATCTTCAGGGCCTGGACAATTTCATGCAAAACGGCAACTCTCAACATTGCAGCCAAGACAATATAACTAATGTTTCTGCCCGGTTTCGAACCGGGGACCTTTCGCATGTGAGGCGAACGTGATAACCACTACACTACAGAAACAGATACCTACAGGTGATTCTTCTGTGATGAAACTGCTCAAAACAGACTATTCCAAGGGCATCTGGTTTTAGATTTCTTTCATGCAACCTGCCCGACAGCCCTATCTGAACGCTTGTATATGCCTTGCAAGTTCAGCATTTTTGCAAAATGCTTAAAGAGAAATGTTTCCTATTTGCTCAGGCAGGGCAAGGTTAAAAGCATGAGACTCTAGCAAATAATCATCCACTACTGCAAAGAGAAAATTGATATTGGCTTTGAAATGCATACTTCAAAAGAGCACCAATGAAAGGGCTCGTCCGGGATTTGAACCCGGGACCTCTCGCACCCTAAGCGAGAATCATACCCCTAGACCAACGAGCCGTTGAAAGACCCTCACCTCTGAAAAGGTAATACCAGCTCTAAGCCCGCAATGGAGATCATGCTGGGGTCTTTTTCATGCTTGGTCTGTGAATTCACAGGAAATTCAGTGTCAACTTACCCTTTCTCAAACGATAGCACTATCATTTGTAAGTGTCCCCTTTTATTTTGTCTCAGCATTGGACACGTCTTACAGGAAGTCAGCAGTTATTTATATATTTCTGCATTGGCTAGAGCCTAAAGAGAAAGAATAAAAAGCTGTTCATAACAACATAAGAAACACATTTTGCTATTTCTCTCCAATACTTATTCCCTTTGTGCAAATCGGAATGCCAAGGTGAATAGCTGGGCCACAGATTCTGGCTAATTATCTATCTCTTGAATGCAAGAAGCAATACAAACTGCCTAATGCAGGACTAAAGCATTCCTTGCATAGCCTCTAACATCATAACATAACTGAGCTGCTGGTAACAAGCTAAGCAATGCCTTCCCAAAATGAGAAGTACATGTGCTTATGTGCTTATCCGCTCAATCAGGCTCGATCAGGCGAGATATAGAAAAGGTGGAAAGGGTCCAAATGGCTGTCCCTTCCTTTTTAGGGTGGGTCCTGCTGACTATCATAGGATTCCTCTTAAGAGTGGCCAGGGTCAGAGGAAAAACTTTCAATGCTTCTTAGTGTTCTCTCCAGAAGCAGGCATTTTCTGTGCCTTTAATTTCAGGCTTTTCCCAGCAGTCTCTGTTCTGCCTATGTAAATTAACAAAAGCAGTGCTTATTCCTCACTTGCTCTAATGTCCTTCCTGTCCACAAAGCTCTGCCTAAGTATGCTTTTTTTCTTTTTCAGGGAAATTCTAAATGGTTTCTCTGTCCACTCTGTGGCAGTAGAATGCTGATTATGATGCCATGTTTTGTGGAATCACCAAGGTACAACTACAGAGGAATATATGAGTCTGAAGGACATGGAACTCTTAGCTAACACATCACAATATGTGATGCTTGCCAACCAAGCACTACATTCTGGTGCGCTGATGATCAGAACATTCTGCTCCTAAAGGAAAGAAAATACCGCTTGATTGAAAATAAAGTCTCTGTTTATATTAACTCTCTCTCTCTCCCTATATCTATCTATCTATCTATCTATCTATCTATCTATCTATCTATCTATCTATCTATCTATCTATCTATCTATCTATCTATCTATCTATCTATCTATCTATCTATCTATCTATCTATCTATCTATCTATCTATCTATCTATCTATCTATCTATCTATCTATCTATCTATCTATCTATCTATCTATCTATCTATCTATCTATCTTTATATATGGATACATGCATACACCTACTCATAGATATGCCATGCATTTCTTTGGATTTGTTTCAACCTCTTGCCATTTATTTGAGAATCCCTACTTTTCAAGTGACTGCAAATGAAGTCATCTCTGGCACGTTTTGGCTGATGCAAGGTAACCAAAACACAAGACAACTTTTAATAAAAATCATTGGTTTCTTTGTTAACGTGCACTGTCAAACATGGGACTTTCACACGTCAGGTAAATATGATAACCAATACACAACAGAAGCAGATGCAGATTGCTTATCAATGTCGTGATAGAACAGTTGTGATTTGAGTAGTAGAAGCGCCCCTGAATTGATACTTATTATATACAGCCTGTAAGATAGTCAAAAATGCATGCTAGGAGAGGAGATGCAAATATAAATGTATTAGAACAATACATAAAGAGGAGTGATATGCTTTTATTCATGCAAGGCTAGAAAAAATCCCCATACTGTCGAAAGCATTCATACACCACCAAATGGAAATAAACAATTCTGACATTAAACGAAAAGGTGACGATGCATTTGTATCATCACCTTGAGAAGGATCATCTAGGAATTGAGCCCAAGCCTCAGCACTTAAAACCAGAAACACTCCACTAAAATAGGAGGCCTGTTGGTGCCAACAATTCTCAAAGTTAATGCTTTTTCTGGTTGAGCATTGAACCGAATGCAGGGCTCTTTTGAAAGTGAGGTCTGTGAATCAACAGATACATCCACATGCCAATTATGTTATTGTTTTTAAGAGAATTCACTTTCTTGGAACGAGACTGCATGAACCCATCTTCAGGGCCTGGACAATTTCATGCAAAACGGCATCTCTCAATATTGCAGCCAAGACAATATAACTAGTGTTTCTGCCCGGTTTCGAACCGGGGACCTTTCGCATGTGAGGCGAACGTGATAACCACTACACTACAGAAACAGATACCTACAGGTGATTCTTCTGTGATGAAACTGCTCAAAACAGACTATTCCAAGGGCATCTGGTTTTAGATTTCTTTCATGCAACCTGCCCGACAGCCCTATCTGAACGCTTGTATATGCCTTGCAAGTTCAGCATTTTTGCAAAATGCTTAAAGAGAAATGTTTCCTATTTGCTCAGGCAGGGCAAGGTTAAAAGCATGAGACTCTAGCAAATAATCATCCACTACTGCAAAGAGAAAATTGATATTGGCTTTGAAATGCATACTTCAAAAGAGCACCAATGAAAGGGCTCGTCCGGGATTTGAACCCGGGACCTCTCGCACCCAAAGCGAGAATCATACCCCTAGACCAACGAGCCGTTGAAAGACCCTCACCTCTGAAAAGGTAATACCAGCTCTAAGCCCGCAATGAAGCTCATGCTGGGGTCTTTTTCATGCTTGGTCTGTGAATTCACAGGAAATTCAGTGTCAACTTACCCTTTCTCAAACGATAGCACTATCATTTGTAAGTGTCCCCTTTTATTTTTTCTCAGCATTGGACAAGTCTTACAGGAAGTCAGCAGTTATTTATATATTTCTGCATTGGCTAGAGCCTAAAGAGAAAGAATAAAAAGCTGTTCATAACAACATAAGAAACACATTTTGCCTTTTCTCTCAAATACTTATTCCCTTTGTGCAAATCGGAATGCCAAGGTGAATAGCTGGGCCACAGATTCTGGCTAATTATCTATCTCTTGAATGCAAGAAGCAATAAAAACTGCCTAATGCAGGACTAAAGCATTCCTTGCATAGCCTCTAACATCATAACATAACTGAGCTGCTGGTAACAAGCTAAGCAATGCCTTCCCAAAATGAGAAGTACATGTGCTTATGTGCTTATCCGCTCAATCAGCGCTCAATCAGGCGAGATATAGAAAAGGTGGAAAGGGTCCAAATGGCTGTCCCTTCCTTTTTAGGGTGGGTCCTGCTGACTATCATAGGATTCCTCTTAAGAGTGGCCAGGGTCAGAGGAAAAACTTTCAATGCTTCTTAGTGTTCTCTCCAGAAGCAGGCATTTTCTGTGCCTTTAATTTCAGGCTTTTCCCAGCAGTCTCTGTTCTGCCTATGTAAATTAACAAAAGCAGTGCTTATTCCTCACTTGCTCTAATGTCCTTCCTGTCCACAAAGCTCTGCCTAAGTATGCTTTTTTTCTTTTTCAGGGAAATTCTAAATGGTTTCTCTGTCCACTCTGTGGCAGTAGAATGCTGATTATGATGCCATGTTTTGTGGAATCACCAAGGTACAACTACAGAGGAATATATGAGTCTGAAGGACATGGAACTCTTAGCTAACACATCACAATATGTGATGCTTGCCAACCAAGCACTACATTCTGGTGCGCTGATGATCAGAACATTCTGCTCCTAAAGGAAAGAAAATACCGCTTGATTGAAAATAAAGTCTCTGTTTATATTAACGCTCTCTCTCTCCCTATATCTATCTATCTATCTATCTATCTATCTATCTATCTATCTATCATCTATCTATCTATCTATCTATCTATCTATCTATCTATCTATCTATCTATCTATCTATCTATCTATCTATCTTTATATATGGATACATGCATACACCTACTCATAGATATGCCATGCATTTCTTTGGATTTGTTTCAACCTCTTGCCATTTATTTGAGAATCCCTACTTTTCAAGTGACTGCAAATGAAGTCATCTCTGGCACGTTTTGGCTGATGCAAGGTAACCAAAACACAAGACAACTTTTAATAAAAATCATTGGTTTCTTTGTTAACGTGCACTGTCAAACATGGGACTTTCACACGTCAGGTAAATATGGTAACCAATACACAACAGAAGCAGATGCAGATTGCTTATCAATGTCGTGATAGAACAGTTGTGATTTGAGTAGTAGAAGCGCCCCTGAATTGATACTTATTATATACAGCCTGTAAGATAGTCAAAAATGCATGCTAGGAGAGGAGATGCAAATATAAATGTATTAGAAAAATACATAAAGAGGAGTGATATGCTTTTATTCATGCAAGGCTAGAAAAAATCCCCATACTGTCGAAAGCATTCATACACCACCAAATGGAAATAAACAATTCTGACATTAAACGAAAAGGTGACAATGCATTTGTATCATCACCTTGAGAAGGATCATCTAGGAATTGAGCCCAAGCCTCAGCACTTAAAACCAGAAACACTCCACTAAAATAGGAGGCCTGTTGGTGCCAACAATTCTCAAAGTTAATGCTTTTTCTGGTTGAGCATTGAACCGAATGCAGGGCTCTTTTGAAAGTGAGGTCTGTGAATCAACAGATACATCCACATGCCAATTATGTTATTGTTTTTAAGAGAATTCACTTTCTTGGAACGAGACTGCATGAACCCATCTTCAGGGCCTGGACAATTTCATGCAAAACGGCAACTCTCAACATTGCAGCCAAGACAATATAACTAGTGTTTCTGCCCGGTTTCGAACCGGGGACCTTTCGCATGTGAGGCGAACGTGATAACCACTACACTACAGAAACAGATACCTACAGGTGATTCTTCTGTGATGAAACTGCTCAAAACAGACTATTCCAAGGGCATCTGGTTTTAGATTTCTTTCATGCAACCTGCCCGACAGCCCTATCTGAACGCTTGTATATGCCTTGCAAGTTCAGCATTTTTGCAAAATGCTTAAAGAGAAATGTTTCCTATTTGCTCAGGCAGGGCAAGGTTAAAAGCATGAGACTCTAGCAAATAATCATCCACTACTGCAAAGAGAAAATTGATATTGGCTTTGAAATGCATACTTCAAAAGAGCACCAATGAAATGGCTCGTCCGGGATTTGAACCCGGGACCTCTCGCACCCAAAGCGAGAATCATACCCCTAGACCAACGAGCCGTTGAAAGACCCTCACCTCTGAAAAGGTAATACCAGCTCTAAGCCCGCAATGAAGATCAGGCTGGGGTCTTTTTCATGCTTGGTCTGTGAATTCACAGGAAATTCAGTGTCAACTTACCCTTTCTCAAACGATAGCACTATCATTTGTAAGTGTCCCCTTTTATTTTTTCTCAGCATTGGACAAGTCTTACAGGAAGTCAGCAGTTATTTATATATTTCTGCATTGGCTAGAGCCTAAAGAGAAAGAATAAAAAGCTGTTCATAACAACATAAGAAACACATTTTGCCTTTTCTCTCAAATACTTATTCCCTTTGTGCAAATCGGAATGCCAAGGTGAATAGCTGGGCCACAGATTCTGGCTAATTATCTATCTCTTGAATGCAAGAAGCAATAAAAACTGCCTAATGCAGGACTAAAGCATTTCTTGCATAGCCTCTAACATCATAACATAACTGAGCTGCTGGTAACAAGCTAAGCAATGCCTTCCCAAAATGAGAAGTACATGTGCTTATGTGCTTATCCGCTCAATCAGGCTCGATCAGGCGAGATATAGGAAAGGTGGAAAGGGTCCAAATGGCTGTCCCTTCCTTTTTAGGGTGGGTCCTGCTGACTATCATAGGATTCCTCTTAAGAGTGGCCAGGGTCAGAGGAAAAACTTTCAATGCTTCTTAGTGTTCCCTCCAGAAGCAGGCATTTTCTGTGCCTTTAATTTCAGGCTTTTCCCAGCAGTCTCTGTTCTGCCTATGTAAATTAACAAAAGCAGTGCTTATTCCTCACTTGCTCTAATGTCCTTCCTGTCCACAAAGCTCTGCCTAAGTATGCTTTTTTTCTTTTTCAGGGAAATTCTAAATGGTTTCTCTGTCCACTCTGTGGCAGTAGAATGCTGATTATGATGCCATGTTTTGTGGAATCACCAAGGTACAACTACAGAGGAATATATGAGTCTGAAGGACATGGAACTCTTAGCTAACACATCACAATATGTGATGCTTGCCAACCAAGCACTACATTCTGGTGCGCTGATGATCAGAACATTCTGCTCCTAAAGGAAAGAAAATACCGCTTGATTGAAAATAAAGTCTCTGTTTATATTAACGCTCTCTCTCTCCCTATATCTATCTATCTATCTATCTATCTATCTATCTATCTATCTATCTATCTATCTATCTATCTATCTATCTATCTATCTATCTATCTATCTATCTATCTATCTATCTATCTATCTATCTATCTATCTATCTATCTATCTATCTATCTATCTATCTATCTATCTATCTTTATATATGGATACATGCATACACCTACTCATAGATATGCCATGCATTTCTTTGGATTTGTTTCAACCTCTTGCCATTTATTTGAGAATCCCTACTTTTCAAGTGACTGCAAATGAAGTCATCTCTGGCACGTTTTGGCTGATGCAAGGTAACCAAAACACAAGACAACTTTTAATAAAAATCATTGGTTTCTTTGTTAACGTGCACTGTCAAACATGGGACTTTCACACGTCAGGTAAATATGATAACCAATACACAACAGAAGCAGATGCAGATTGCTTATCAATGTCGTGATAGAACAGTTGTGATTTGAGTGGTAGAAGCGCCCCTGAATTGATACTTATTATATACAGCCTGTAAGATAGTCAAAAATGCATGCTAGGAGAGGAGATGCAAATATAAATGTATTAGAAAAATACATAAAGAGGAGTGATATGCTTTTATTCATGCAAGGCTAGAAAAAATCCCCATACTGTCGAAAGCATTCATACACCACCAAATGGAAATAAACAATTCTGACATTAAACGAAAAGGTGACGATGCATTTGTATCATCACCTTGAGAAGGATCATCTAGGAATTGAGCCCAAGCCTCAGCACTTAAAACCAGAAACACTCCACTAAAATAGGAGGCCTGTTGGTGCCAACAATTCTCAAAGTTAATGCTTTTTCTGGTTGAGCATTGAACCGAATGCAGGGCTCTTTTGAAAGTGAGGTCTGTGAATCAACAGATACATCTACATGCCAATTATGTTATTGTTTTTAAGAGAATTCACTTTCTTGGAACGAGACTGCATGAACCCATCTTCAGGGCCTGGACAATTTCATGCAAAACGGCAACTCTCAACATTGCAGCCAAGACAATATAACTAGTGTTTCTGCCCGGTTTCGAACCGGGGACCTTTCGCATGTGAGGCGAACGTGATAACCACTACACTACAGAAACAGATACCTACAGGTGATTCTTCTGTGATGAAACTGCTCAAAACAGACTATTCCAAGGGCATCTGGTTTTAGATTTCTTTCATGCAACCTGCCCGACAGCCCTATCTGAACGCTTGTATATGCCTTGCAAGTTCAGCATTTTTGCAAAATGCTTAAAGAGAAATGTTTCCTATTTGCTCAGGCCGGGCAAGGTTAAAAGCATGAGACTCTAGCAAATAATCATCCACTACTGCAAAGAGATAATTGATATTGGCTTTGAAATGCATACTTCAAAAGAGCACCAATGAAAGGGCTCGTCCGGGATTTGAACCCGGGACCTCTCGCACCCAAAGCGAGAATCATACCCCTAGACCAACGAGCCGTTGAAAGACCCTCACCTCTGAAAAGGTAATACCAGCTCTAAGCCCGCAATGAAGATCATGCTGGGGTCTTTTTCATGCTTGGTCTGTGAATTCACAGGAAATTCAGTGTCAACTTACCCTTTCTCAAACGATAGCACTATCATTTGTTAGTGTCCCCTTTTATTTTTTCTCAGCATTGGACAAGTCTTACAGGAAGTCAACAGTTATTTATATATTTCTGCATTGGCTAGAGCCTAAAGAGAAAGAATAAAAAGCTGTTCATAACAACATAAGAAACACATTTTGCCTTTTCTCTCAAATACTTATTCCCTTTGTGCAAATCGGAATGCCAAGGTGAATAGCTGGGCCACAGATTCTGGCTAATTATCTATCTCTTGAATGCAAGAAGCAATAAAAACGGCCTAATGCAGGACTAAAGCATTCCTTGCATAGCCTCTAACATCATAACATAACTGAGCTGCTGGTAACAAGCTAAGCAATGCCTTCCCAAAATGAGAAGTACATGTGCTTATGTGCTTATCCGCTCAATCAGCGCTCAATCAGGCGAGATATAGAAAAGGTGGAAAGGGTCCAAATGGCTGTCCCTTCCTTTTTAGGGTGGGTCCTGCTGACTATCATAGGATTCCTCTTAAGAGTGGCCAGGGTCAGAGGAAAAACTTTCAATGCTTCTTAGTGTTCTCTCAAGAAGCAGGCATTTTCTGTGCCTTTAATTTCAGGCTTTTCCCAGCAGTCTCTGTTCTGCCTATGTAAATTAACAAAAGCAGTGCTTATTCCTCACTTGCTCTAATGTCCTTCCTGTCCACAAAGCTCTGCCTAAGTATGCTTTTTTTCTTTTTCAGGGAAATTCTAAATGGTTTCTCTGTCCACTCTGTGGCAGTAGAATGCTGATTATGATGCCATGTTTTGTGGAATCACCAAGGTACAACTACAGAGGAATATATGAGTCTGAAGGACATGGAACTCTTAGCTAACACATCACAATATGTGATGCTTGCCAACCAAGCACTACATTCTGGTGCGCTGATGATCAGAACATTCTGCTCCTAAAGGAAAGAAAATACCGCTTGATTGAAAATAAAGTCTCTGTTTATATTAACGCTCTCTCTCTCCCTCTATCTATCTATCTATCTATCTATCTATCTATCTATCTATCTATCTATCTATCTATCTATCTATCTATCTATCTATCTATCTATCTATCTATCTATCTATCTATCTATCTATCTATCTATCTATCTTTATATATGGATACATGCATACACCTACTCATAGATATGCCATGCATTTCTTTGGATTTGTTTCAACCTCTTGCCATTTATTTGAGAATCCCTACTTTTCAAGTGACTGCAAATGAAGTCATCTCTGGCACGTTTTGGCTGATGCAAGGTAACCAAAACACAAGACAACTTTTAATAAAAATCATTGGTTTCTTTGTTAACGTGCACTGTCAAACATGGGACTTTCACACGTCAGGTAAATATGATAACCAATACACAACAGAAGCAGATGCAGATTGCTTATCAATGTCGTGATAGAACAGTTGTGATTTGAGTAGTAGAAGCGCCCCTGAATTGATACTTATTATATACAGCCTGTAAGATAGTCAAAAATGCATGCTAGGAGAGGAGATGCAAATATAAATGTATTAGAAAAATACATAAAGAGGAGTGATATGCTTTTATTCATGCAAGCCTAGAAAAAATCCCCATACTGTCGAAAGCATTCATACACCACCAAATGGAAATAAACAATTCTGACATTAAACGAAAAGGTGACGATGCATTTGTATCATCACCTTGAGAAGGATCATCTAGGAATTGAGCCCAAGCCTCAGCACTTAAAACCAGAAACACTCCACTAAAATAGGAGGCCTGTTGGTGCCAACAATTCTCAAAGTTAATGCTTTTTCTGGTTGAGCATTGAACCGAATGCAGGGCTCTTTTGAAAGTGAGGTCTGTGAATCAACAGATACATCCACATGCCAATTATGTTATTGTTTTTAAGAGAATTCACTTTCTTGGAACGAGACTGCATGAACCCATCTTCAGGGCCGGGACAATTTCATGCAAAACGGCAACTCTCAACATTGCAGCCAAGACAATATAACTAGTGTTTCTGCCCGGTTTCGAACCGGGGACCTTTCGCATGTGAGGCGAACGTGATAACCACTACACTACAGAAACAGATACCTACAGGTGATTCTTCTGTGATGAAACTGCTCAAAACAGACTATTCCAAGGGCATCTGGTTTTAGATTTCTTTCATGCAACCTGCCCGACAGCCCTATCTGAACGCTTGTATATGCCTTGCAAGTTCAGCATTTTTGCAAAATGCTTAAAGAGAAATGTTTCCTATTTGCTCAGGCAGGGCAAGGTTAAAAGCATGAGACTCTAGCAAATAATCATCCACTACTGCAAAGAGAAAATTGATATTGGCTTTGAAATGCATACTTCAAAAGAGCACCAATGAAAGGGCTCGTCCGGGATTTGAACCCGGGACCTCTCTCACCCAAAGCGAGAATCATACCCCTAGACCAACGAGCCGTTGAAAGACCCTCACCTCTGAAAAGGTAATACCAGCTCTAAGCCCGCAATGAAGATCATGCTGGGGTCTTTTTCATGCTTGGTCTGTGAATTCACAGGAAATTCAGTGTCAACTTACCCTTTCTCAAACGATAGCACTATCATTTGTAAGTGTCCCCTTTTATTTTTTCTCAGCATTGGACAAGTCTTACAGGAAGTCAGCAGTTATTTATATATTTCTGCATTGGCTAGAGCCTAAAGAGAAAGAATAAAAAGCTGTTCATAACAACATAAGAAACACATTTTGCCTTTTCTCTCAAATACTTATTCCCTTTGTGCAAATCGGAATGCCAAGGTGAATAGCTGGGCCACAGATTCTGGCTAATTATCTATCTCTTGAATGCAAGAAGCAATAAAAACTGCCTAATGCAGGACTAAAGCATTCCTTGCATAGCCTCTAACATCATAACATAACTGAGCTGCTGGTAACAAGCTAAGCAATGCCTTCCCAAAATGAGAAGTACATGTGCTTATGTGCTTATCCGCTCAATCAGGCTCGATCAGGCGAGATATAGGAAAGGTGGAAAGGGTCCAAATGGCTGTCCCTTCCTTTTTAGGGTGGGTCCTGCTGACTATCATAGGATTCCTCTTAAGAGTGGCCAGGGTCAGAGGAAAAACTTTCAATGCTTCTTAGTGTTCTCTCCAGAAGCAGGCATTTTCTGTGCCTTTAATTTCAGGCTTTTCCCAGCAGTCTCTGTTCTGCCTATGTAAATTAACAAAAGCAGTGCTTATTCCTCACTTGCTCTAATGTCCTTCCTGTCCACAAAGCTCTGCCTAAGTATGCTTTTTTTCTTTTTCAGGGAAATTCAAAATGGTTTCTCTGTCCACTCTGTGGCAGTAGAATGCTGATTATGATGCCATGTTTTGTGGAATCACCAAGGTACAACTACAGAGGAATATATGAGTCTGAAGGACATGGAACTCTTAGCTAACACATCACAATTTGTGATGCTTGCCAACCAAGCACTACATTCTGGTGCGCTGATGATCAGAACATTCTGCTCCTAAAGGAAAGAAAATACCGCTTGATTGAAAATAAAGTCTCTGTTTATATTAACGCTCTCTCTCTCCCTATATCTATCTATCTATCTATCTATCTATCTATCTATCTATCTATCTATCTATCTATCTATCTATCTATCTATCTATCTATCTATCTATCTATCTTTATATATGGATACATGCATACACCTACTCATAGATATGCCATGCATTTCTTTGGATTTGTTTCAACCTCTTGCCATTTATTTGAGAATCCCTACTTTTCAAGTGACTGCAAATGAAGTCATCTCTGGCACGTTTTGGCTGATGCAAGGTAACCAAAACACAAGACAACTTTTAATAAAAATCATTGGTTTCTTTGTTAACGTGCACTGTCAAACATGGGACTTTCACACGTCAGGTAAATATGATAACCAATACACAACAGAAGCAGATGCAGATTGCTTATCAATGTCGTGATAGAACAGTTGTGATTTGAGTAGTAGAAGCGCCCCTGAATTGATACTTATTATATACAGCCTGTAAGATAGTCAAAAATGCATGCTAGGAGAGGAGATGCAAATATAAATGTATTAGAAAAATACATAAAGAGGAGTGATATGCTTTTATTCATGCAAGGCTAGAAAAAATCCCCATACTGTCGAAAGCATTCATACACCACCAAATGGAAATAAACAATTCTGACATTAAACGAAAAGGTGACGATGCATTTGTATCATCACCTTGAGAAGGATCATCTAGGAATTGAGCCCAAGCCTCAGCACTTAAAACCAAAAACACTCCACTAAAATAGGAGGCCTGTTGGTGCCAACAATTCTCAAAGTTAATGCTTTTTCTGGTTGAGCATTGAACCGAATGCAGGGCTCTTTTGAAAGTGAGGTCTGTGAATCAACAGATACATCCACATGCCAATTATGTTATTGTTTTTAAGAGAATTCACTTTCTTGGAACGAGACTGCATGAACCCATCTTCAGGGCCTGGACAATTTCATGCAAAACAGCAACTCTCAACATTGCAGCCAAGACAATATAACTAGTGTTTCTGCCCGGTTTCGAACCGGGGACCTTTCGCATGTGAGGCGAACGTGATAACCACTACACTACAGAAACAGATACCTACAGGTGATTCTTCTAGAATGAAACTGCTCAAAACAGACTATTCCAAGGGCATCTGGTTTTAGATTTCTTTCATGCAACCTGCCCGACAGCCCTATCTGAACGCTTGTATATGCCTTGCAAGTTCAGCATTTTTGCAAAATGCTTAAAGAGAAATGTTTCCTATTTGCTCAGGCAGGGCAAGGTTAAAAGCATGAGACTCTAGCAAATAATCATCCACTACTGCAAAGAGAAAATTGATATTGGCTTTGAAATGCATACTTCAAAAGAGCACCAATGAAAGGGCTCGTCCGGGATTTGAACCCGCGACCTCTCGCACCCAAAGCGAGAATCATACCCCTAGACCAACGAGCCGTTGAAAGACCCTCACCTCTGAAAAGGTAATACCAGCTCTAAGCCCGCAATGAAGATCATGCTGGGGTCTTTTTCATGCTTGGTCTGTGAATTCACAGGAAATTCAGTGTCAACTTACCCTTTCTCAAACGATAGCACTATCATTTGTAAGTGTCCCCTTTTATTTTTTCTCAGCATTGGACAAGTCTTACAGGAAGTCAGCAGTTATTTATATATTTCTGCATTGGCTAGAGCCTAAAGAGAAAGAATAAAAAGCTGTTCATAACAACATAAGAAACACATTTTGCCTTTTCTCTCAAATACTTATTCCCTTTGTGCAAATCGGAATGCCAAGGTGAATAGCTGGGCCACAGATTCTGGCTAATTATATATCTCTTGAATGCAAGAAGCAATAAAAACTGCCTAATGCAGGACTAAAGCATTCCTTGCATAGCCTCTAACATCATAACATAACTGAGCTGCTGGTAACAAGCTAAGCAATGCCTTCCCAAAATGAGAAGTACATGTGCTTCTGTGCTTATCCGCTCAATCAGCGCTCAATCAGGCTTGATCAGGCGAGATATAGGAAAGGTGGAAAGGGTCCAAATGGCTGTCCCTTCCTTTTTAGGGTGGGTCCTGCTGACTATCATAGGATTCCTCTTAAGAGTGGCCAGGGTCAGAGGAAAAACTTTCAATGCTTCTTAGTGTTCTCTCCAGAAGCAGGCATTTTCTGTGCCTTTAATTTCAGGCTTTTCCCAGCAGTCTCTGTTCTGCCTATGTAAATTAACAAAAGCAGTGCTTATTCCTCACTTGCTCTAATGTCCTTCCTGTCCACAAAGCTCTGCCTAAGTATGCTTTTTTTCTTTTTCAGGGAAATTCTAAATGGTTTCTCTGTCCACTCTGTGGCAGTAGAATGCTGATTATGATGCCATGTTTTGTGGAATCACCAAGGTACAACTACAGAGGAATATATGAGTCTGAAGGACATGGAACTCTTAGCTAACACATCACAATATGTGATGCTTGCCAACCAAGCACTACATTCTGGTGCGCTGATGATCAGAACATTCTGCTCCTAAAGGAAAGAAAATACCGCTTGATTGAAAATAAAGTCTCTGTTTATATTAACGCTCTCTCTCTCCCTATATCTATCTATCTATCTATCTATCTATCTATCTATCTATCTATCTATCTATCTATCTATCTATCTATCTATCTATCTATCTATCTATCTATCTATCTATCTATCTATCTATCTATCTATCTATCTATCTATCTATCTTTATATATGGATACATGCATACACCTACTCATAGATATGCCATGCATTTCTTTGGATTTGTTTCAACCTCTTGCCATTTATTTGAGAATCCCTACTTTTCAAGTGACTGCAAATGAAGTCATCTCTGGCACGTTTTGGCTGATGCAAGGTAACCAAAACACAAGACAACTTTTAATAAAAATCATTGGTTTCTTTGTTAACGTGCACTGTCAAACATGGGACTTTCACACGTCAGGTAAATATGATAACCAATACACAACAGAAGCAGATGCAGATTGCTTATCAATGTCGTGATAGAACAGTTGTGATTTGAGTAGTAGAAGCGCCCCTGAATTGATACTTATTATATACAGCCTGTAAGATAGTCAAAAATGCATGCTAGGAGAGGAGATGCAAATATAAATGTATTAGAAAAATACATAAAGAGGAGTGATATGCTTTTATTCATGCAAGGCTAGAAAAAATCCCCATACTGTCGAAAGCATTCATACACCACCAAATGGAAATAAACAATTCTGACATTAAACGAAAAGGTGACGATGCATTTGTATCATCACCTTGAGAAGGATCATCTAGGAATTGAGCCCAGGCCTCAGCACTTAAAACCAGAAACACTCCACTAAAATAAGAGGCCTATTGGTGCCAACAATTCTCAAAGTTAATGCTTTTTCTGGTTGAGCATTGAACCGAATGCAGGGCTCTTTTGAAAGTGAGGTCTGTGAATCAACAGATACATCCACATGCCAATTATGTTATTGTTTTTAAGAGAATTCACTTTCTTGGAACGAGACTGCATGAACCCATCTTCAGGTCCTGGACAATTTCACGCAAAACGGCAACTCTCAACATTGCAGCCAAGACAATATAACTAGTGTTTCTGCCCGGTTTCGAACCGGGGACCTTTCGCATGTGAGGCGAACGTGATAACCACTACACTACAGAAACAGATACCTACAGGTGATTCTTCTGTGATGAAACTGCTCAAAACAGACTATTCCAAGGGCATCTGGTTTTAGATTTCTTTCATGCAACCTGCCCGACAGCCCTATCTGAACGCTTGTATATGCCTTGCAAGTTCAGCATTTTTGCAAAATGCTTAAAGAGAAATGTTTCCTATTTGCTCAGGCAGGGCAAGGTTAAAAGCATGAGACTCTAGCAAATAATCATCCACTACTGCAAAGAGAAAATTGATATTGGCTTTGAAATGCATACTTCAAAAGAGCACCAATGAAAGGGCTCGTCCGGGATTTGAACCCGGGACCTCTCGCACCCAAAGCGAGAATCATACCCCTAGACCAACGAGCCGTTGAAAGACCCTCACCTCTGAAAAGGTAATACCAGCTCTAAGCCCGCAATGAAGATCATGCTGGGGTCTTTTTCATGCTTGGTCTGTGAATTCACAGGAAATTCAGTGTCAACTTACCCTTTCTCAAACGATAGCACTATCATTTGTAAGTGTCCCCTTTTATTTTTTCTCAGCATTGGACAAGTCTTACAGGAAGTCAGCAGTTATTTATATATTTCTGCATTGGCTAGAGCCTAAAGAGAAAGAATAAAAAGCTGTTCATAACAACATAAGAAACACATTTTGCCTTTTCTCTCAAATACTTATTCCCTTTGTGCAAATCGGAATGCCAAGGTGAATAGCTGGGCCACAGATTCTGGCTAATTATCTATCTCTTGAATGCAAGAAGCAATAAAAACTGCCTAATGCAGGACTAAAGCATTCCTTGCATAGCCTCTAACATCATAACATAACTGAGCTGCTGGTAACAAGCTAAGCAATGCCTTCCCAAAATGAGAAGTACATGTGCTTATGTGCTTATGTGCTTATCCGCTCAATCAGCGCTCAATCAGGCTTGATCAGGCGAGATATAGGAAAGGTGGAAAGGGTCCAAATGGCTGTCCCTTCCTTTTTGGGTGGGT
Source organism: Lissotriton helveticus (assembly GCF_964261635.1). NCBI lineage: Eukaryota > Metazoa > Chordata > Amphibia > Caudata > Salamandridae > Lissotriton > Lissotriton helveticus. The sequence goes on along the minus strand of NC_136069.1, from coordinate 820,082,997 downwards.
CCTGCTGACTATCATAGGATTCCTCTTAAGAGTGGCCAGGGTCAGAGGAAAAACTTTCAATGCTTCTTAGTGTTCTCTCCAGAAGCAGGCATTTTCTGTGCCTTTAATTTCAGGCTTTTCCCAGCAGTCTCTGTTCTGCCTATGTAAATTAACAAAAGCAGTGCTTATTCCTCACTTGCTCTAATGTCCTTCCTGTCCACAAAGCTCTGCCTAAGTATGCTTTTTTTCTTTTTCAGGGAAATTCTAAATGGTTTCTCTGTCCACTCTGTGGCAGTAGAATGCTGATTATGATGCCATGTTTTGTGGAATCACCAAGGTACAACTACAGAGGAATATATGAGTCTGAAGGACATGGAACTCTTAGCTAACACATCACAATATGTGATGCTTGCCAACCAAGCACTACATTCTGGTGCGCTGATGATCAGAACATTCTGCTCCTAAAGGAAAGAAAATACCGCTTGATTGAAAATAAAGTCTCTGTTTATATTAACGCTCTCTCTCTCCCTATATCTATCTATCTATCTATCTATCTATCTATCTATCTATCTATCTATCTATCTATCTATCTATCTATCTATCTATCTATCTATCTATCATCTATCTATCTATCTATCTATCTATCTATCTATCTATCTATCTATCTATCTTTATATATGGATACATGCATACACCTACTCATAGATATGCCATGCATTTCTTTGGATTTGTTTCAACCTCTTGCCATTTATTTGAGAATCCCTACTTTTCAAGTGACTGCAAATGAAGTCATCTCTGGCACGTTTTGGCTGATGCAAGGTAACCAAAACACAAGACAACTTTTAATAAAAATTCATTGGTTTCTTTGTTAACGTGCACTGTCAAACATGGGACTTTCACACGTCAGGTAAATATGATAACCAATACACAACAGAAGCAGATGCAGATTGCTTATCAATGTCGTGATAGAACAGTTGTGATTTGAGTAGTAGAAGCGCCCCTGAATTGATACTTATTATATACAGCCTGTAAGATAGTCAAAAATGCATGCTAGGAGAGGAGATGCAAATATAAATGTATTAGAAAAATACATAAAGAGGAGTGATATGCTTTTATTCATGCAAGGCTAGAAAAAATCCCCATATTGTCGAAAGCATTCATACACCACCAAATGGAAATAAACAATTCTGACATTAAACGAAAAGGTGACGATGCATTTGTATCATCACCTTGAGAAGGATCATCTAGGAATTGAGCCCAAGCCTCAGCACTTAAAACCAGAAACACTCCACTAAAATAGGAGGCCTGTTGGTGCCAACAATTCTCAAAGTTAATGCTTTTTCTGGTTGAGCATTGAACCGAATGCAGGGCTCTTTTGAAAGTGAGGTCTGTGAATCAACAGATACATCCACATGCCAATTATGTTATTGTTTTTAAAAGAATTCACTTTCTTGGAACGAGACTGCATGAACCCATCTTCAGGGCCTGGACAATTTCATGCAAAACGGCAACTCTCAACATTGCAGCCAAGACAATATAACTAGTGTTTCTGCCCGGTTTCGAACCGGGGACCTTTCGCATGTGAGGCGAACGTGATAACCACTACACTACAGAAACATATACCTACAGGTGATTCTTCTGTGATGAAACTGCTCAAAACAGACTATTCCAAGGGCATCTGGTTTTAGATTTCTTTCATGCAACCTGCCCGACAGCCCTATCTGAACGCTTGTATATGCCTTGCAAGTTCAGCATTTTTGCAAAATGCTTAAAGAGAAATGTTTCCTATTTGCTCAGGCAGGGCAAGGTTAAAAGCATGAGACTCTAGCAAATAATCATCCACTACTGCAAAGAGAAAATTGATATTGGCTTTGAAATGCATACTTCAAAAGAGCACCAATGAAAGGGCTCGTCCGGGATTTGAACCCGGGACCTCTCGCACCCAAAGCGAGAATCATACCCCTAGACCAACGAGCCGTTGAAAGACCCTCACCTCTGAAAAGGTAATACCAGCTCTAAGCCCGCAATGAAGATCATGCTGGGGTCTTTTTCATGCTTGGTCTGTGAATTCACAGGAAATTCAGTGTCAACTTACCCTTTCTCAAACGATAGCACTATCATTTGTAAGTGTCCCCTTTTATTTTTTCTCAGCATTGGACAAGTCTTACAGGAAGTCAGCAGTTATTTATATATTTCTGCATTGGCTAGAGCCTAAAGAGAAAGAATAAAAAGCTGTTCATAACAACATAAGAAACACATTTTGCCTTTTCTCTCAAATACTTATTCCCTTTGTGCAAATCGGAATGCCAAGGTGAATAGCTGGGCCACAGATTCTGGCTAATTATCTATCTCTTGAATGCAAGAAGCAATAAAAACTGCCTAATGCAGGACTAAATCATTCCTTGCATAGCCTCTAACATCATAACATAACTGAGCTGCTGGTAACAAGCTAAGCAATGCCTTCCCAAAATGAGAAGTACATGTGCTTATGTGCTTATCCGCTCAATCAGCGCTCAATCAGGCTCGATCAAGGAAAGGTGGAAAGGGTCCAAATGGCTGTCCCTTCCTTTTTAGGGTGGGTCCTGCTGACTATCATAGGATTCCTCATAAGAGTGGCCAGGGTCAGAGGAAAAACTTTCAATGCTTCTTAGTGTTCTCTCCAGAAGCAGGCATTTTCTGTGCCTTTAATTTCAGGCTTTTCCCAGCAGTCTCTGTTCTGCCTATGTAAATTAACAAAAGCAGTGCTTATTCCTCACTTGCTCTAATGTCCTTCCTGTCCACAAAGCTCTGCCTAAGTATGCTTTTTTTCTTTTTCAGGGAAATTCTAAATGGTTTCTCTGTCCACTCTGTGGCAGTAGAATGCTGATTATGATGCCATGTTTTGTGGAATCACCAAGGTACAACTACAGAGGAATATATGAGTCTGAAGGACATGGAACTCTTAGCTAACACATCACAATATGTGATGCTTGCCAACCAAGCACTACATTCTGGTGCGCTGATGATCAGAACATTCTGCTCCTAAAGGAAAGAAAATACCGCTTGATTGAAAATAAAGTCTCTGTTTATATTAACGCTCTCTCTCTCCCTATATCTATCTATCTATCTATCTATCTATCTATCTATCTATCTATCTATCTATCTATCTATCTATCTATCTATCTATCTATCTATCTTTATATATGGATACATGCATACACCTACTCATAGATATGCCATGCATTTCTTTGGATTTGTTTCAACCTCTTGCCATTTATTTGAGAATCCCTACTTTTCAAGTGACTGCAAATGAAGTCATCTCTGGCACGTTTTGGCTGATGCAAGGTAACCAAAACACAAGACAACTTTTAATAAAAATCATTGGTTTCTTTGTTAACGTGCACTGTCAAACATGGGACTTTCACACGTCAGGTAAATATGATAACCAATACACAACAGAAGCAGATGCAGACTGCTTATCAATGTCGTGATAGAACAGTTGTGATTTGAGTAGTAGAAGCGCCCCTGAATTGATACTTATTATATACAGCCTGTAAGATAGTCAAAAATGCATGCTAGGAGAGGAGATGCAAATATAAATGTATTAGAAAAATACATAAAGAGGAGTGATATGCTTTTATTCATGCAAGGCTAGAAAAAATCCCCATACTGTCGAAAGCATTCATACACCACCAAATGGAAATAAACAATTCTGACATTAAACGAAAAGGTGACGATGCATTTGTATCATCACCTTGAGAAGGATCATCTAGGAATTGAGCCCAAGCCTCAGCACTTAAAACCAGAAACACTCCACTAAAATAGGAGGCCTGTTGGTGCCAACAATTCTCAAAGTTAATGCTTGTTCTGGTTCAGCATTGAACCGAATGCAGGGCTCTTTTGAAAGTGAGGTCTGTGAATCAACAGATACATCCACATGCCAATTATGTTATTGTTTTTAAGAGAATTCACTTTCTTGGAACGAGACTGCATGAACCCATCTTCAGGGCCTGGACAATTTCATGCAAAACGGCAACTCTCAACATTGCAGCCAAGACAATATAACTAGTGTTTCTGCCCGGTTTCGAACCGGGGACCGTTCGCATGTGAGGCGAACGTGATAACCACTACACTACAGAAACAGATACCTACAGGTGATTCTTCTGTGATGAAACTGCTCAAAACAGACTATTCCAAGGGCATCTGGTTTTAGATTTCTTTCATGCAACCTGCCCGACAGCCCTATCTGAACGCTTGTATATGCCTTGCAAGTTCAGCATTTTTGCAAAATGCTTAAAGAGAAATGTTTCCTATTTGCTCAGGCAGGGCAAGGTTAAAAGCATGAGACTCTAGCAAATAATCATCCACTACTGCAAAGAGAAAATTGATATTGGCTTTGAAATGCATACTTCAAAAGAGCACCAATGAAAGGGCTCGTCCGGGATTTGAACCCAGGACCTCTCGCACCCAAAGCGAGAATCATACCCCTAGACCAACGAGCCGTTGAAAGACCCTCACCTCTGAAAAGGTAATACCAGCTCTAAGCCCGCAATGAAGATCATGCTGGGGTCTTTTTCATGCTTGGTCTGTGAATTCACAGGAAATTCAGTGTCAACTTACCCTTTCTCAAACGATAGCACTATCATTTGTAAGTGTCCCCTTTTATTTTTTCTCAGCATTGGACAAGTCTTACAGGAAGTCAGCAGTTATTTATATATTTCTGCATTGGCTAGAGCCTAAAGAGAAAGAATAAAAAGCTGTTCATAACAACATAAGAAACACATTTTGCCTTTTCTCTCAAATACTTATTCCCTTTGTGCAAATCGGAATGCCAAGGTGAATAGCTGGGCCACAGATTCTGGCTAACTATCTATCTCTTGAATGCAAGAAGCAATAAATACTGCCTAATGCAGGACTAAAGCATTCCTTGCATAGCCTCTAACATCATACCATAACTGAGCTGCTGGTAACAAGCTAAGCAATGCCTTCCCAAAATGAGAAGTACATGTGCTTATGTGCTTATCCGCTCAATCAGCGCTCAATCAGGCTTGATCAGGCGAGATATAGGAAAGGTGGAAAGGGTCCAAATGGCTGTCCCTTCCTTTTTAGGGTGGGTCCTGCTGACTATCATAGGATTCCTCTTAAGAGTGGCCAGGGTCAGAGGAAAAACCTTCAATGCTTCTTAGTGTTCTCTCCAGAAGCAGGCATTTTCTGTGCCTTTAATTTCAGGCTTTTCCCAGCAGTCTCTGTTCTGCCTATGTAAATTAACAAAAGCAGTGCTTATTCCTCACTTGCTCTAATGTCCTTCCTGTCCACAAAGCTCTGCCTAAGTATGCTTTTTTTCTTTTTCAGGGAAATTCTAAATGGTTTCTCTGTCCACTCTGTGGCAGTAGAATGCTGATTATGATGCCATGTTTTGTGGAATCACCAAGGTACAACTACAGAGGAATATATGAGTCTGAAGGACATGGAACTCTTAGCTAACACATCACAATATGTGATGCTTGCCAACCAAGCACTACATTCTGGTGCGCTGATGATCAGAACATTCTGCTCCTAAAGGAAAGAAAATACCGCTTGATTGAAAATAAAGTCTCTGTTTATATTAACGCTCTCTCTCTCCCTATATCTATCTATCTATCTATCTATCTATCTATCTATCTATCTATCTATCTATCTATCTATCTATCTATCTATCTATCTATCTATCTATCTATCTATCTTTATATATGGATACATGCATACACCTACTCATAGATATGCCATGTATTTCTTTGGATTTGTTTCAACCTCTTGCCATTTATTTGAGAATCCCTACTTTTCAAGTGACTGCAAATGAAGTCATCTCTGGCACGTTTTGGCTGATGCAAGGTAACCAAAACACAAGACAACTTTTAATAAAAATCATTGGTTTCTTTGTTAACGTGCACTGTCAAACATGGGACTTTCACACGTCAGGTAAATATGATAACCAATACACAACAGAAGCAGATGCAGATTGCTTATCAATGTCGTGATAGAACAGTTGTGATTTGAGTAGTAGAAGCGCCCCTGAATTGATACTTATTATATACAGCCTGTAAGATAGTCAAAAATGCATGCTAGGAGAGGAGATGCAAATATAAATGTATTAGAAAAATACATAAAGAGGAGTGATATGCTTTTATTCATGCAAGGCTAGAAAAAATCCCCATACTGTCGAAAGCATTCATACACCACCAAATGGAAATAAACAATTCTGACATTAAACGAAAAGGTGACGATGCATTTGTATCATCACCTTGAGAAGGATCATCTAGGAATTGAGCCCAAGCCTCAGCACTTAAAACCAGAAACACTCCACTAAAATAGGAGGCCTGTTGGTGCCAACAATTCTCAAAGTTAATGCTTTTTCTGGTTGAGCATTGAACTGAATGCAGGGCTCTTTTGAAAGTGAGGTCTGTGAATCAACAGATACATCCACATGCCAATTATGTTATTGTTTTTAAGAGAATTCACTTTCTTGGAACGAGACTGCATGAACCCATCTTCAGGGCCTGGACAATTTCATGCAAAACGGCAACTCTCAACATTGCAGCCAAGACAATATAACTAGTGTTTCTGCCCGGTTTCGAACCGGGGACCTTTCGCATGTGAGGCGAACGTGATAACCACTACACTACAGAAACAGATACCTACAGGTGATTCTTCTGTGATGAAACTGCTCAAAACAGACTATTCCAAGGGCATCTGGTTTTAGATTTCTTTCATGCAACCTGCCCGACAGCCCTATCTGAACGCTTGTATATGCCTTGCAAGTTCAGCATTTTTGCAAAATGCTTAAAGAGAAATGTTTCCTATTTGCTCAGGCAGGGCAAGGTTAAAAGCATGAGACTCTAGCAAATAATCATCCACTACTGCAAAGAGAAAATTGATATTGGCTTTGAAATGCATACTTCAAAAGAGCACCAATGAAAGGGCTCGTCCGGGATTTGAACCTGGGACCTCTCGCACCCAAAGCGAGAATCATACCCCTAGACCAACAAGCCGTTGAAAGACCCTCACCTCTGAAAAGGTAATACCAGCTCTAAGCCCGCAATGAAGATCATGCTGGGGTCTTTTTCATGCTTGGTCTGTGAATTCACAGGAAATTCAGTGTCAACTTACCCTTTCTCAAACGATAGCACTATCATTTGTAAGTGTCCCCTTTTATTTTTTCTCAGCATTGGACAAGTCTTACAGGAAGTCAGCAGTTATTTATATATTTCTGCATTGGCTAGAGCCTAAAGAGAAAGAATAAAAAGCTGTTCATAACAACATAAGAAACACATTTTGCCTTTTCTCTCAAATACTTATTCCCTTTGTGCAAATCGGAATGCCAAGGTGAATAGCTGGGCCACAGATTCTGGCTAATTATCTATCTCTTGAATGCAAGAAGCAATAAAAACTGCCTAATGCAGGACTAAATCATTCCTTGCATAGCCTCTAACATCATAACATAACTGAGCTGCTGGTAACAAGCTAAGCAATGCCTTCCCAAAATGAGAAGTACATGTGCTTATGTGCTTATCCGCTCAATCAGCGCTCAATCAGGCTCGATCAAGGAAAGGTGGAAAGGGTCCAAATGGCTGTCCCTTCCTTTTTAGGGTGGGTCCTGCTGACTATCATAGGATTCCTCATAAGAGTGGCCAGGGTCAGAGGAAAAACTTTCAATGCTTCTTAGTGTTCTCTCCAGAAGCAGGCATTTTCTGTGCCTTTAATTTCAGGCTTTTCCCAGCAGTCTCTGTTCTGCCTATGTAAATTAACAAAAGCAGTGCTTATTCCTCACTTGCTCTAATGTCCTTCCTGTCCACAAAGCTCTGCCTAAGTATGCTTTTTTTCTTTTTCAGGGAAATTCTAAATGGTTTCTCTGTCCACTCTGTGGCAGTAGAATGCTGAGGTACAACTACAGAGGAATATATGAGTCTGAAGGACATGGAACTCTTAGCTAACACATCACAATATGTGATGCTTGCCAACCAAGCACTACATTCTGGTGCGCTGATGATCAGAACATTCTGCTCCTAAAGGAAAGAAAATACTGCTTGATTGAAAATAAAGTCTCTGTTTATATTAACGCTCTCTCTCTCCCTATATCTATCTATCTATCTATCTATCTATCTATCTATCTATCTATCTATCTATCTATCTATCTATCTATCTATCTATCTATCTATCTATCTATCTATCTATCTATCTATCTATCTATCTATCTATCTATCTTTATATATGGATACATGCATACACCTACTCATAGATATGCCATGCATTTCTTTGGATTTGTTTCAACCTCTTGCCATTTATTTGAGAATCCCTACTTTTCAAGTGACTGCAAATTAAGTCATCTCTGGCACGTTTTGGCTGATGCAAGGTAACCAAAACACAAGACAACTTTTAATAAAAATCATTGGTTTCTTTGTTAACGTGCACTGTCAAACATGGGACTTTCACACGTCAGGTAAATATGATAACCAATACACAACAGAAGCAGATGCAGATTGCTTATCAATGTCGTGATAGAACAGTTGTGATTTGAGTAGTAGAAGCGCCCCTGAATTGATACTTCTTATAAACAGCCTGTAAGATAGTCAAAAATGCATGCTAGGAGAGGAGATGCAAATATAAATGTATTAGAAAAATACATAAAGAGGAGTGATATGCTTTTATTCATGCAAGGCTAGAAAAAATCCCCATACTGTCGAAAGCATTCATACACCACCAAATGGAAATAAACAATTCTGACATTAAACGAAAAGGTGACGATGCATTTGTATCATCACCTTGAGAAGGATCATCTAGGAATTGAGCCCAAGCCTCAGCCCTTAAAACCAGAAACACTCCACTAAAATAGGAGGCCTGTTGGTGCCAACAATTCTCAAAGTTAATGCTTTTTCTGGTTGAGCATTGAACGAATGCAGGGCTCTTTTGAAAGTGAGGTCTGTGAATCAACAGATACATCCACATGCCAATTATGTTATTGTTTTTAAGAGAATTCACTTTCTTGGAACGAGACTGCATGAACCCATCTTCAGGGCCTGGACAATTTCATGCAAAACGGCAACTCTCAACATTGCAGCCAAGACAATATAACTAGTGTTTCTGCCCGGTTTCGAACCGGGGACCTTTCGCATGTGAGGCGAACGTGATAACCACTACACTACAGAAACAGATACCTACAGGTGATTCTTCTGTGATGAAACTGCTCAAAACAGACTATTCCAAGGGCATCTGGTTTTAGATTTCTTTCATGCAACCTGCCCGACAGCCCTATCTGAACGCTTGTATATGCCTTGCAAGTTCAGCATTTTTGCAAAATGCTTAAAGAGAAATGTTTCCTATTTGCTCAGGCAGGGCAAGGTTAAAAGCATGAGACTCTAGCAAATAATCATCCACTACTGCAAAGAGAAAATTGATATTGGCTTTGAAATGCATACTTCAAAAGAGCACCAATGAAAGGGCTCGTCCGGGATTTGAACCCGGGACCTCTCGCACCCAAAGCGAGAATCATACCCCTAGACCAACGAGCCGTTGAAAGACCCTCACCTCTGAAAAGGTAATACCAGCTCTAAGCCCGCAATGAAGATCATGCTGGGGTCTTTTTCATGCTTGGTCTGTGAATTCACAGGAAATTCAGTGTCAACTTACCCTTTCTCAAACGATAGCACTATCATTTGTAAGTGTCCCCTTTTATTTTTTCTCAGCATTGGACAAGTCTTACAGGAAGTCAGCAGTTATTTATATATTTCTGCATTGGCTAGAGCCTAAAGAGAAAGAATAAAAAGCTGTTCATAACAACATAAGAAACACATTTTGCCTTTTCTCTCAAATACTTATTCCCTTTGTGCAAATCGGAATGCCAAGGTGAATAGCTGGGCCACAGATTCTGGCTAATTATCTATCTCTTGAATGCAAGAAGCAATAAAAACTGCCTAATGCAGGACTAAAGCATTCCTTGCATAGCCTCTAACATCATAACATAACTGAGCTGCTGGTAACAAGCTAAGCAATGCCTTCCTAAAATGAGAAGTACATGTGCTTATGTGCTTATCCGCTCAATCAGCGCTCAATCAGGCTCGATCAGGCTCGATCTAGGAAAGGTGGAAAGGGTCCAAATGGCTGTCCCTTCCTTTTTAGGGTGGGTCCTGCTGACTATCATAGGATTCCTCTTAAGAGTGGCCAGGGTCAGAGGAAAAACTTTCAATGCTTCTTAGTGTTCTCTCCAGAAGCAGGCATTTTCTGTGCCTTTAATTTCAGGCTTTTCCCAGCAGTCTCTGTTCTGCCTATGTAAATTAACAAAAGCAGTGCTTATTCCTCACTTGCTCTAATGTCCTTCCTGTCCACAAAGCTCTGCCTAAGTATGCTTTTTTTCTTTTTCAGGGAAATTCTAAATGGTTTCTCTGTCCACTCTCTGGCAGTAGAATGCTGATTATGATGCCATGTTTTGTGGAATCACCAAGGTACAACTACAGAGGAATATATGAGTCTGAAGGACATGGAACTCTTAGCTAACACATCACAATTTGTGATGCTTGCCAACCAAGCACTACATTCTGGTGCGCTGATGATCAGAACATTCTGCTCCTAAAGGAAAGAAAATACCGCTTGATTGAAAATAAAGTCTCTGTTTATATTAATGCTCTCTCTCTCCCTATATCTATCTATCTATCTATCTATCTATCTATCTATCTATCTATCTATCTATCTATCTATCTATCTATCTATCTATCTATCTATCTATCTATCTATCTATCTATCTATCTATCTATCTATCTTTATATATGGATACATGCATACACCTACTCATAGATATGCCATGCATTTCTTTGGATTTGTTTCAACCTCTTGCCATTTATTTGAGAATCCCTACTTTTCAAGTGACTGCAAATTAAGTCATCTCTGGCACGTTTTGGCTGATGCAAGGTAACCAAAACACAAGACAACTTTTAATAAAAATCATTGGTTTCTTTGTTAACGTGCACTGTCAAACATGGGACTTTCACACGTCAGGTAAATATGATAACCAATACACAACAGAAGCAGATGCAGATTGCTTATCAATGTCGTGATAGAACAGTTGTGATTTGAGTAGTAGAAGCGCCCCTGAATTGATACTTCTTATAAACAGCCTGTAAGATAGTCAAAAATGCATGCTAGGAGAGGAGATGCAAATATAAATGTATTAGAAAAATACATAAAGAGGAGTGATATGCTTTTATTCATGCAAGGCTAGAAAAAATCCCCATACTGTCGAAAGCATTCATACACCACCAAATGGAAATAAACAATTCTGACATTAAACGAAAAGGTGACGATGCATTTGTATCATCACCTTGAGAAGGATCATCTAGGAATTGAGCCCAAGCCTCAGCCCTTAAAACCAGAAACACTCCACTAAAATAGGAGGCCTGTTGGTGCCAACAATTCTCAAAGTTAATGCTTTTTCTGGTTGAGCATTGAACGAATGCAGGGCTCTTTTGAAAGTGAGGTCTGTGAATCAACAGATACATCCACATGCCAATTATGTTATTGTTTTTAAGAGAATTCACTTTCTTGGAACGAGACTGCATGAACCCATCTTCAGGGCCTGGACAATTTCATGCAAAACGGCAACTCTCAACATTGCAGCCAAGACAATATAACTAGTGTTTCTGCCCGGTTTCGAACCGGGGACCTTTCGCATGTGAGGCGAACGTGATAACCACTACACTACAGAAACAGATACCTACAGGTGATTCTTCTGTGATGAAACTGCTCAAAACAGACTATTCCAAGGGCATCTGGTTTTAGATTTCTTTCATGCAACCTGCCCGACAGCCCTATCTGAACGCTTGTATATGCCTTGCAAGTTCAGCATTTTTGCAAAATGCTTAAAGAGAAATGTTTCCTATTTGCTCAGGCAGGGCAAGGTTAAAAGCATGAGACTCTAGCAAATAATCATCCACTACTGCAAAGAGAAAATTGATATTGGCTTTGAAATGCATACTTCAAAAGAGCACCAATGAAAGGGCTCGTCCGGGATTTGAACCCGGGACCTCTCGCACCCAAAGCGAGAATCATACCCCTAGACCAACGAGCCGTTGAAAGACCCTCACCTCTGAAAAGGTAATACCAGCTCTAAGCCCGCAATGAAGATCATGCTGGGGTCTTTTTCATGCTTGGTCTGTGAATTCACAGGAAATTCAGTGTCAACTTACCCTTTCTCAAACGATAGCACTATCATTTGTAAGTGTCCCCTTTTATTTTTTCTCAGCATTGGACAAGTCTTACAGGAAGTCAGCAGTTATTTATATATTTCTGCATTGGCTAGAGCCTAAAGAGAAAGAATAAAAAGCTGTTCATAACAACATAAGAAACACATTTTGCCTTTTCTCTCAAATACTTATTCCCTTTGTGCAAATCGGAATGCCAAGGTGAATAGCTGGGCCACAGATTCTGGCTAATTATCTATCTCTTGAATGCAAGAAGCAATAAAAACTGCCTAATGCAGGACTAAAGCATTCCTTGCATAGCCTCTAACATCATAACATAACTGAGCTGCTGGTAACAAGCTAAGCAATGCCTTCCTAAAATGAGAAGTACATGTGCTTATGTGCTTATCCGCTCAATCAGCGCTCAATCAGGCTCGATCAGGCTCGATCTAGGAAAGGTGGAAAGGGTCCAAATGGCTGTCCCTTCCTTTTTAGGGTGGGTCCTGCTGACTATCATAGGATTCCTCTTAAGAGTGGCCAGGGTCAGAGGAAAAACTTTCAATGCTTCTTAGTGTTCTCTCCAGAAGCAGGCATTTTCTGTGCCTTTAATTTCAGGCTTTTCCCAGCAGTCTCTGTTCTGCCTATGTAAATTAACAAAAGCAGTGCTTATTCCTCACTTGCTCTAATGTCCTTCCTGTCCACAAAGCTCTGCCTAAGTATGCTTTTTTTCTTTTTCAGGGAAATTCTAAATGGTTTCTCTGTCCACTCTCTGGCAGTAGAATGCTGATTATGATGCCATGTTTTGTGGAATCACCAAGGTACAACTACAGAGGAATATATGAGTCTGAAGGACATGGAACTCTTAGCTAACACATCACAATTTGTGATGCTTGCCAACCAAGCACTACATTCTGGTGCGCTGATGATCAGAACATTCTGCTCCTAAAGGAAAGAAAATACCGCTTGATTGAAAATAAAGTCTCTGTTTATATTAATGCTCTCTCTCTCCCTATATCTATCTATCTATCTATCTATCTATCTATCTATCTATCTATCTATCTATCTATCTATCTATCTATCTATCTATCTATCTATCCATCTATCTATCTATCTATCTATCTATCTATCTATCTATCTATCTATCTATCTATCTATCTATCTATCTATCTATCTATCTATCTATCTATCTCTCTGTCTGTCTGTCTGTCTGTCTGTCTGTCTGTCTGTCTGTCCGTCTATCCATTCATCCATCCATCCATCCATCCATCCATCCATCCATCCATCCATCCATCCATCCATCCATCCATCCATCCATCCATCCATCCATCCATCCATCTATCTATCTATCTATCTATCTATCTATCTATCTATCTATCTATCTATCTATCTATCTATCTATCTATCTATCTATCTATCTATCTATCTATCTATCTATCTATCTATCTATCTATCTATCTATCTATCTATCTGTCTATCTATCTATCTATCTATCTATCTATCTATCTATATATATGGATACATGCATACACCTACACATAGATATGCCATGCATTTCTTTGGATTTGTTTCAACCTCTTGCCATTTATTTGAGAATCCCTACTTTTCAAGTGACTGCAAATGAAGTAATCTCTGGCACGGTTTGGCTGATGCAAGGTAACCAAAACACGAGACAACTTTTAATAAAAATCATTGGTTTCTTTGTTAACGTGCACTGTCCAACATGGGACTTTCACACGTCAGGTAAGTATGATAACCAATACACAACAGAAGCAGATGCAGATTGCTTATCAATGTCGTGATAGAACAGTTGTGATTTGAGTAGAAGAAGCGCCCCTGAATTGATACTTATTATATACAGCCTGTAAGATAGTCAAAAATGCATGCTAGGAGAGGAGATGCAAATATAAATGTATTAGAAAAATACATAAAGAGGAGTGATATGCTTTTATTCATGCAAGGCTAGAAAAAATCCCCATACTGTCGAAAGCATTCATACACCACCAAATGGAAATAAACAATTCTGACATTAAACGAAAAGGTGACGATGCATTTGTATCATCACCTTGAGAAGGATCATCTAGGAATTGAGCCCAAGCCTCAGCACTTAAAAACCAGAAACACTCCACTAAAATAAGAGGCCTATTGGTGCCAACAATTCTCAAAGTTAATGCTTGTTCTGGTTGAGCATTGAACCGAAAGCAGGGCTCTTTTGAAAGTGAGGTCTGTGAATCAACAGATACATCCACATGCCAATTATGTTATTGTTTTTAAGAGAATTCACTTTCTTGGAACGAGACTGCATGAACCCATCTTCAGGGCCTGGACAATTTCATGCAAAACGGCAACTCTCAACATTGCAGCCAAGACAATATAACTAGTGTTTCTGCCCGGTTTCGAACCGGGGACCTTTCCCGTGTGAGGCGAACGTGATAACCACTACACTACAGAAACAGATACCTACAGGTGATTCTTCTGTGATGAAACTGCTCAAAACAGGCTATTCCAAGGGCATCTGGTTTTAGATTTCTTTCATGCAACCTGCCCGACAGCCCTATCTGAACGCTTGTATATGCCTTGCAAGTTCAGCATTTTTGCAAAATGCTTAAAGAGAAATGTTTCCTATTTGCTCAGGCAGGGCAAGGTTAAAAGCATGAGACTCTAGCAAATATGCATCCACTACTGCAAAGAGAAAATTGATATTGGCTTTGAAATGCATATTTCAAAAGAGCACCAATGCAAGGGCTCGTCCAGGATTTGAACCCGGGACCTCTCGCACCCTAAGCGAGAATCATACCCCTAGACCAACGAGCCGTTGAAAGACCCTCACCTCTGAAAAGGTAATACCAGCTCTAAGCCCGCAATGAAGATCATGCTGGGGTCTTTTTCATGCTTGGTCTGTGAATTCACAGGAAATTCAGTGTCAACTTACCCTTTCTCAAACGATAGCACTATCATTTGTAAGTGTCCCCTTTTATTTTGTCTCAGCATTGGACACCTCTTACAGGAAGTCAGCAGTTATTTATATATTTCTGCATTGGCTAGAGCCTAAAGAGAAAGAATAAAAAGCTGTTCATAACAACATAAGAAACACATTTTGCCTTTTCTCTCAAATACTTATTCCCTTTGTGCAAATCGGAATGCCAAGGTGAATAGCTGGGCCACAGATTCTGGCTAATTATCTATCTCTTGAATGCAAGAAACAATAAAAACTGCCTAATGCAGGACTAAAGCATTCCTTGCATAGCCTCTAACATCATAACATAACTGAGCTGCTGGTAACAAGCTAAGCAATGCCTTCCCAAAATGAGAAGTACATGTGCTTATGTGCTTATCCGCTCAATCAGGCTCGATCAGGCGAGATATAGAAAAGGTGGAAAGGGTCCAAATGGCTGTCCCTTCCTTTTTAGGGTGGGTCCTGCTGACTATCATAGGATTCCTCTTAAGAGTGGCCAGGGTCAGAGGAAAAACTTTCAATGCTTCTTAGTGTTCTCTCCAGAAGCAGGCATTTTCTGTGCCTTTAATTTCAGGATTTTCCCAGCAGTCTCTGTTCTGCCTATGTAAATTAACAAAAGCAGTGCTTATTCCTCACTTGCTCTAATGTCCTTCCTGTCCACAAAGCTCTGCCTAAGTATGCTTTTTTTCTTTTTCAGGGAAATTCTAAATGGTTTCTCTGTCCACTCTGTGGCAGTAGAATGCTGATTATGATGCCATGTTTTGTGGAATCACCAAGGTACAACTACAGAGGAATATATGAGTCTGAAGGACATGGAACTCTTAGCTAACACATCACAATATGTGATGCTTGCCAACCAAGCACTACATTCTGGTGCGCTGATGATCAGAACATTCTGCTCCTAAAGGAAAGAAAATACCGCTTGATTGAAAATAAAGTCTCTGTTTATATTAACGCTCTCTCTCTCCCTATATCTATCTATCTATCTATCTATCTATCTATCTATCTATCTATCTATCTATCTATCTATCTATCTATCTATCTATCTATCTATCTATCTATCTATCTATCTATCTATCTATCTATCTATCTATCTATCTATCTATCTATCTATCTATCTTTATATATGGATACATGCATACACCTACTCATAGATATGCCATGCATTTCTTTGGATGTGTTTCAACCTCTTGCCATTTATTTGAGAATCCCTACTTTTCAAGTGACTGCAAATGAAGTCATCTCTGGCACGTTTTGGCTGATGCAAGGTAACCAAAACACAAGACAACTTTTAATAAAAATCATTGGTTTCTTTGTTAACGTGCACTGTCAAACATGGGACTTTCACACGTCAGGTAAATATGATAACCAATACACAACAGAAGCAGATGCAGATTGCTTATCAATGTCGTGATAGAACAGTTGTGATTTGAGTAGTAGAAGCGCCCCTGAATTGATACTTATTATATACAGCCTGTAAGATAGTCAAAAATGCATGCTAGGAGAGGAGATGCAAATATAAATGTATTAGAAAAATACATAAAGAGGAGTGATATGCTTTTATTCATGCAAGGCTAGAAAAAATCCCCATACTGTCGAAAGCATTCATACACCACCAAATGGAAATAAACAATTCTGACATTAAACGAAAAGGTGACGATGCATTTGTATCATCACCTTGAGAAGGATCATCTAGGAATTGAGCCCAAGCCTCAGCACTTAAAACCAGAAACACTCCACTAAAATAGGAGGCCTGTTGGTGCCAACAATTCTCTAAGTTAATGCTTGTTCTGGTTGAGCATTGAACCGAATGCAGGGCTCTTTTGAAAGTGAGGTCTGTGAATCAACAGATACATCCACATGCCAATTATGTTATTGTTTTTAAGAGAATTCACTTTCTTGGAACGAGACTGCATGAACCCATCTTCAGGGCCTGGACAATTTCATGCAAAACGGCAACTCTCAACATTGCAGCCAAGACAATATAACTAGTGTTTCTGCCCGGTTTCGAACCGGGGACCTTTCGCGTGTGAGGCGAACGTGATAACCACTACACTACAGAAACAGATACCTACAGGTGATTCTTCTGTGATGAAACTGCTCAAAACAGACTATTCCAAGGGCATCTGGTTTTAGATTTCTTGCATGCAACCTGCCCGACAGCCCTATCTGAACGCTTGTATATGCCTTGCAAGTTCAGCATTTTTGCAAAATGCTTAAAGAGAAATGTTTCCTATTTGCTCAGGCAGGGCAAGGTTAAAAGCATGAGACTCTAGCAAATAATCATCCACTACTGCAAAGAAAAAATTGATATTGGCTTTGAAATGCATACTTCAAAAGAGCACCAATGAAAGGGCTCGTCCGGGATTTGAACCCGGGACCTCTCGCACCCAAAGCGAGAATCATACCCCTAGACCAATGAGCCGTTGAAAGACCCTCACCTCTGAAAAGGTAATACCAGCTCTAAGCCCGCAATGAAGATCATGCTGGGGTCTTTTTCATGCTTGGTCTGTGAATTCACAGGAAATTCAGTGTCAACTTACCCTTTCTCAAACGATAGCACTATCATTTGTAAGTGTCCCCTTTTATTTTGTCTCAGCATTGGACACGTCTTACAGGAAGTCAGCAGTTATTTATATATTTCTGCATTGGCTAGAGCCTAAAGAGAAAGAATAAAAAGCTGTTCATAACAACATAAGAAACACATTTTGCCTTTTCTCTCCAATACTTATTCCCTTTGTGCAAATCGGAATGCCAAGGTGAATAGCTGGGCCACAGATTCTGGCTAATTATCTATCTCTTGAATGCAAGAAGCAATAAAAACTGCCTAATGCAGGACTAAAGCATTCCTTGCATAGCCTCTAACATCATAACATAACTGAGCTGCTGGTAACAAGCTAAGCAATGCCTTCCCAAAATGAGAAGTACATGTGCTTATGTGCTTATGTGCTTATGTGCTTATGTGCTTATGTGCTTATGTGCTTATGTGCTTATGTGCTTATGTGCTTATGTGCTTATCCGCTCAATCAGCGCTCAATAGGCTCGATCAGGCGAGATATAGGAAAGGTGGAAAGGGTCCAAATGGCTGTCCCTTCCTTTTTAGGGTGGGTCCTGCTGACTATCATAGGATTCCTCTTAAGAGTGGCCAGGGTCAGAGGAAAAACTTTCAATGCTTCTTAGTGTTCTCTCCAGAAGCAGGCATTTTCTGTGCCTTTAATTTCAGGCTTTTCCCAGCAGTCTCTGTTCTGCCTATGTAAATTAACAAAAGCAGTGCTTATTCCTCACTTGCTCTAATGTCCTTCCTGTCCACAAAGCTCTGCCTAAGTATGCTTTTTTTCTTTTTCAGGGAAATTCTAAATGGTTTCTCTGTCAACTCTGTGGCAGTAGAATGCTGATTATGATGCCATGTTTTGTGGAATCACCAAGGTACAACTACAGAGGAATATATGAGTCTGAAGGACATGGAACTCTTAGCTAACACATCACAATATGTGATGCTTGCCAACCAAGCACTACATTCTGGTGCGCTGATGATCAGAACATTCTGCTCCTAAAGGAAAGAAAATACCGCTTGATTGAAAATAAAGTCTCTGTTTATATTAACGCTCTCTCTCTCCCTATATCTATCTATCTATCTATCTATCTATCTATCTATCTATCTATCTATCTATCTATCTATCTATCTATCTATCTATCTATCTATCTATCTATCTATCTATCTATCTATCTATCTATCTATCTATCTATCTATCTATCTATCTATCTATCTATCTATCTATCTATCTATCTATCTATCTATCTATCTATCTATCTATCTATATCTCTATCTATCTATCTATCTATCTATCTATCTGTCTATCTATCTATCTTTATATATGGATACATGCATACACCTACTCATAGATATGCCATGCATTTCTTTGGATTTGTTTCAACCTCTTGCCATTTATTTGAGAATCCCTACATTTCAAGTGACTGCAAATGAAGTCATCTCTGGCACGTTTTGGCTGATGCAAGGTAACCAAAACACAAGACAACTTTTAATAAAAATCATTGGTTTCTTTGTTAACGTGCACTGTCAAACATGGGACTTTCACACGTCAGGTAAATATGATAACCAATACACAACAGAAGCAGATGCAGATTGCTTATCAATGTCGTGATAGAACAGTTGTGATTTGAGTAGTAGAAGCGCCCCTGAATTGATACTTATTATATACAGCCTGTAAGATAGTCAAAAATGCATGCTAGGAGAGGAGATGCAAATATAAATGTATTAGAAAAATACATAAAGAGGAGTGATATGCTTTTATTCATGCAAGGCTAGAAAAAATCCCCATACTGTCGAAAGCATTCATACACCACCAAATGGAAATAAACAATTCTGACATTAAACGAAAAGGTGACGATGCATTTGTATCATCACCTTGAGAAGGATCATCTAGGAATTGAGCCCAAGCCTCAGCACTTAAAACCAGAAACACTCCACTAAAATAGGAGGCCTGTTGGTGCCAACAATTCTCAAAGTTAATGCTTGTTCTGGTTGAGCATTGAACCGAATGCAGGGCTCTTTTGAAAGTGAGGTCTGTGAATCAACAGATACATCCACATGCCAATTATGTTATTGTTTTTAAGAGAATTCACTTTCTTGGAACGAGACTGCATGAACCCATCTTCAGGGCCTGGACAATTTCATGCAAAACAGCAACTCTCAACATTGCAGCCAAGACAATATAACTAGAGTTTCTGCCCGGTTTCGAACCGGGGACCTTTCGCGTGTGAGTCGAACGTGATAACCACTACACTACAGAAACAGATACCTACAGGTGATTCTTCTGTGATGAAACTGCTCAAAACAGACTATTCCAAGGGCATCTGGTTTTAGATTTCTTTCATGCAACCTGCCCGACAGCCCTATCTGAACGCTTGTATATGCCTTGCAAGTTCAGCATTTTTGCAAAATGCTTAAAGAGAAATGTTTCCTATTTGCTCAGGCAGGGCAAGGTTAAAAGCATGAGACTCTAGCAAATAATCATCCACTACTGCAAAGAGAAGATTGATATTGGCTTTGAAATGCATACTTCAAAAGAGCACCAATGAAAGGGCTCGTCCGGGATTTGAACCCGGGACCTCTCGCACCCAAAGCGAGAATCATACCCCTAGACCAACGAGCCGTTGAAAGACCCTCACCTCTGAAAAGGTAATACCAGCTCTAAGCCCGCAAGCCCGCAATGAAGATCATGCTGGGGTCTTTTTCATGCTTGGTCTGTGAATTCACAGGAAATTCAGTGTCAACTTACCCTTTCTCAAACGATAGCACTATCATTTGTAAGTGTCCCCTTTTATTTTTTCTCAGCATTGGACAAGTCTTACAGGAAGTCAGCAGTTATATATATATTTCTGCATTGGCTAGAGCCTAAAGAGAAAGAATAAAAAGCTGTTCATAACAACATAAGAAACACATTTTGCCTTTTCTCTCAAATACTTATTCCCTTTGTGCAAATCGGAATGCCAAGGTGAATAGCTGGGCCACAGATTCTGGCTAATTATCTATCACTTGAATGCAAGAAGCAATAAAAACTGCCTAATGCAGGACTAAAGCATTCCTTGCATAGCCTCTAACATCATAACATAACTGAGCTGCTGGTAACAAGCTAAGCAATGCCTTCCCAAAATGAGAAGTACATGTGCTTATGTGCTTATGTGCTTATCCGCTCAATCAGCGCTCAATTAGCTCGATCAGGCGAGATATAGGAAAGGTGGAAAGGGTCCAAATGGCTGTCCCTTCCTTTTTAGGGTGGGTCCTGCTGACTATCATAGGATTCCTCTTAAGAGTGGCCAGGGTCAGAGGAAAAACTTTCAATGCTTCTTAGTGTTCTCTCCAGAAGCAGGCATTTTCTGTGCCTTTAATTTCAGGCTTTTCCCAGCAGTCTCTGTTCTGCCTATGTAAATTAACAAAAGCAGTGCTTATTCCTCACTTGCTCTAATGTCCTTCCTGTCCACAAAGCTCTGCCTAAGTATGCTTTTTTTCTTTTTCAGGGAAATTCTAAATGGTTTCTCTGTCCACTCTGTGGCAGTAGAATGCTGATTATGATGCCATGTTTTGTGGAATCACCAAGGTACAACTACAGAGGAATATATGAGTCTGAAGGACATGGAACTCTTAGCTAACACATCACAATATGTGATGCTTGCCAACCAAGCACTACATTCTGGTGCGCTGATGATAAGAATATTCTGCTCCTAAAGGAAAGAAAATACCGCTTGATTGAAAATAAAGTCTCTGTTTATATTAACGCTCTCTCTCTCCCTATATCTATCTATCTATCTATCTATCTATCTATCTATCTATCTATCTATCTATCTATCTATCTATCTATCTATCTATCTATCTATCTATCTAGCTTTATATATGGATACATGCATACACCTACTCATAGATATGCCATGCATTTCTTTCGATTTGTTTCAACCTCTTGCCATTTATTTGAGAATCCCTACTTTTCAAGTGACTGCAAATGAAGTCATCTCTGGCACGTTTTGGCTGATGCAAGGTAACCAAAACACAAGACAACTTTTAATAAAAATCATTGGTTTCTTTGTTAACGTTCACTGTCAAACATGGGACTTTCACACGTCAGGTAAATATGATAACCAATACACAACAGAAGCAGATGCAGATTGCTTATCAATGTCGTGATAGAACAGTTGTGATTTGAGTAGTAGAAGCGCCCCTGAATTGATACTTATTATATACAGCCTGTAAGATAGTCAAAAATGCATGCTAGGAGAGGAGATGCAAATATAAATGTATTAGAAAAATACATAAAGAGGAGTGATATGCTTTTATTCATGCAAGGCTAGAAAAAATCCCCATACTGTCGAAAGCATTCATACACCACCAAATGGAAATAAACAATTCTGACATTAAACGAAAAGGTGACGATGCATTTGTATCATCACCTCGAGAAGGATCATCTAGGAATTGAGCCCAAGCCTCAGCACTTAAAACCAGAAACACTCCACTAAAATAGGAGGCCTGTTGGTGCCAACGATTCTCAAAGTTAATGCTTGTTCTGGTTGAGCATTGAACCGAATGCAGGGCTCTTTTGAAAGTGAGGTCTGTGAATCAACAGATACATCCACATGCCAATTATGTTATTGTTTTTAAGAGAATTCACTTTCTTGGAACGAGACTGCATGAACCCATCTTCAGGGCCTGGACAATTTCATGCAAAACGGCAACTCTCAACATTGCAGCCAAGACAATATAACTAGTGTTTCTGCCCGGTTTCGAACCGGGGACCTTTCGCGTGTGAGGCAAACGTGATAACCACTACACTACAGAAACAGATACCTACAGGTGATTCTTCTGTGATGAAACTGCTCAAAACAGACTATTCCAAGGGCATCTGGTTTTAGATTTCTTTCATGCAACCTGCCCGACAGCCCTATCTGAACGCTTGTATATGCCTTGCAAGTTCAGCATTTTTGCAAAATGCTTAAAGAGAAATGTTTCCTATTTGCTCAGGCAGGGCAAGGTTAAAAGCATGAGACTCTAGCAAATAATCATCCACTACTGCAAAGAGAAAATTGATATTGGCTTTGAAATGCATACTTCAAAAGAGCACCAATGAAAGGGCTCGTCCGGGATTTGAACCCGGGACCTCTCGTTGAAAGACCCTCACCTCTGAAAAGGTAATACCAGCTCTAAGCCCGCAATGAAGATCATGCTGGGGTCTTTTTCATGCTTGGTCTGTGAATTCACAGGAAATTCAGTGTCAACTTACCCTTTCTCAAACGATAGCACTATCATTTGTAAGTGTCCCCTTTTATTTTTTCTCAGCATTGGACAAGTCTTACAGGAAGTCAGCAGTTATTTATATATTTCTGCATTGGCTAGAGCCTAAAGAGAAAGAATAAAAAGCTGTTCATAACAACATAAGAAACACATTTTGCCTTTTCTCTCAAATACTTATTCCCTTTGTGCAAATCGGAATGCCAAGGTGAATAGCTGGGCCACAGATTCTGGCTAATTATCTATCTCTTGAATGCAAGAAGCAATAAAAACTGCCTAATGCAGGACTAAAGCATTCCTTGCATAGCCTCTAACATCATAACATAACTGAGCTGCTGGTAACAAGCTAAGCAATGCCTTCCCAAAATGAGAAGTACATGTGCTTATGTGCTTATCCGCTCAATCAGGCTCGATCAGGCTCGATATAGGAAAGGTGGAAAGGGTCCAAATGGCTGTCCCTTCCTTTTTAGGGTGGGTCCTGCTGACTATCATAGGATTCCTCTTAAGAGTGGCCAGGGTCAGAGGAAAAACTTTCAATGCTTCTTAGTGTTCTCTCCAGAAGCAGGCATTTTCTGTGCCTTCAATTTCAGGCTTTTCCCAGCAGTCTCTGTTCTGCCTATGTAAATTAACAAAAGCAGTGCTTATTCCTCACTTGCTCTAATGTCCTTCCTGTCCACAAAGCTCTGCCTAAGTATGCTTTTTTTCTTTTTCAGGGAAATTCTAAATGGTTTCTCTGTCCACTCTGTGGCAGTAGAATGCTGATTATGATGCCATGTTTTGTGGAATCACCAAGGTACAACTACAGAGGAATATATGAGTCTGAAGGACATGGAACTCTTAGCTAACACATCACAATATTTGATGCTTGCCAACCAAGTACTACATTCTGGTGCGCTGATGATCAGAACATTCTGCTCCTAAAGGAAAGAAAATACCGCTTGATTGAAAATAAAGTCTCTGTTTATATTAACGCTCTCTCTCTCCCTATATCTATCTATCTATCTATCTATCTATCTATCTATCTATCTATCTATCTATCTATCTATCTATCTATCTATCTATCTATCTATCTATCTATCTATCTATCTATCTATCTATCTATCTATCTATCTATCTATCTATCTTTATATATGGATACATGCATACACCTACTCATAGATATGCCATGCATTTCTTTGGATTTGTTTCAACCTCTTGCCATTTATTTGAGAATCCCTACTTTTCAAGTGACTGCAAATGAAGTCATCTCTGGCACGTTTTGGCTGATGCAAGGTAACCAAAACACAAGACAACTTTTAATAAAAATCATTGGTTTCTTTGTTAACGTGCACTGTCAAACATGGGACTTTCACACGTCAGGTAAACATGATAACCAATACACAACAGAAGCAGATGCAGATTGCTTATCAATGTCGTGATAGAACAGTTGTGATTTGAGTAGTAGAAGCGCCCCTGAATTGATACTTATTATATACAGCCTGTAAGATAGTCAAAAATGCATGCTAGGAGAGGAGATGCAAATATAAATGTAGTAGAAAAATACATAAAGAGGAGAGATATGCTTTTATTCATGCAAGGCTAGAAAAAATCCCCATACTGTCGAAAGCATTCATACACCACCAAATGGAAATAAACAATTCTGACATTAAACGAAAAGGTGACGATGCATTTGTATCATCACCTTGAGAAGGATCATCTAGGAATTGAGCCCAAGCCTCAGCACTTAAAACCAGAAACACTCCACTAAAATAGGAGGCCTGTTGGTGCCAACAATTCTCAAAGTTAATGCTTGTTCTGGTTGAGCATTGAACCGAATGCAGGGCTCTTTTGAAAGTGAGGTCTGTGAATCAACAGATACACCCACATGCCAATTATGTTATTGTTTTTAAGAGAATTCACTTTCTTGGAACGAGACTGCATGAACCCATCTTCAGGGCCTGGACAATTTCATGCAAAACAGCAACTCTCAACATTGCAGCCAAGACAATATAACTAGAGTTTCTGCCCGGTTTCGAACCGGGGACCTTTCGCGTGTGAGTCGAACGTGATAACCACTACACTACAGAAACAGATACCTACAGGTGATTCTTCTGTGATGAAACTGCTCAAAACAGACTATTCCAAGGGCATCTGGTTTTAGATTTCTTTCATGCAACCTGCCCGACAGCCCTATCTGAACGCTTGTATATGCCTTGCAAGTTCAGCATTTTTGCAAAATGCTTAAAGAGAAATGTTTCCTATTTCCTCAGGCAGGGCAAGGTTAAAAGCATGAGACTCTAGCAAATAATCATCCACTACTGCAAAGAGAAAATTGATATTGGCTTTGAAATGCATACTTCAAAAGAGCACCAATGAAAGGGCTCGTCCGGGATTTGAACCCGGGACCTCTCGCACCCAAAGCGAGAATCATACCCCTAGACCAACGAGCCGTTGAAAGACCCTCACCTCTGAAAAGGTAATACCAGCTCTAAGCCCGCAATGAAGATCATGCTGGGGTCTTTTTCATGCTTGGTCTGTGAATTCACAGGAAATTCAGTGTCAACTTACCCTTTCTCAAACGATAGCACTATCATTTGTAAGTGTCCCCTTTTATTTTTTCTCAGCATTGGACAAGTCTTACAGGAAGTCAGCAGTTATTTATATATTTCTGCATTGGCTAGAGCCTAAAGAGAAAGAATAAAAAGCTGTTCATAACAACATAAGAAACACATTTTGCCTTTTCTCTCAAATACTTATTCCCTTTGTGCAAATCGGAATGCCAAGGTGAATAGCTGGGCCACAGATTCTGGCTAATTATCTATCTCTTGAATGCAAGAAGCAATAAAAACTGCCTAATGCAGGACTAAAGCATTCCTTGCATAGCCTCTAACATCATAACATAACTGAGCTGCTGGTAACAAGCTAAGCAATGCCTTCCCAAAATGAGAAGTACATGTGCTTATGTGCTTATCCGCTCAATCAGCGCTCGATCAGGCTCGATATAGGAAAGGTGGAAAGGGTCCAAATGGCTGTCCCTTCCTTTTTAGGGTGGGTCCTGCTGACTATCATAGGATTCCTCTTAAGAGTGGCCAGGGTCAGAGGAAAAACTTTCAATGCTTCTTAGTGTTCTCTCCAGAAGCAGGCATTTTCTGTGCCTTTAATTTCAGGCTTTTCCCAGCAGTCTCTGTTCTGCCTATGTAAATTAACAAAAGCAGTGCTTATTCCTCACTTGCTCTAATGTCCTTCCTGTCCACAAAGCTCTGCCTAAGTATGCTTTTTTTCTTTTTCAGGGAAATTCTAAATGGTTTCTCTGTCCACTCTGTGGCAGTAGAATGCTGATTATGATGCCATGTTTTGTGGAATCACCAAGGTACAACTACAGAGGAATATATGAGTCTGAAGGACATGGAACTCTTAGCTAACACATCACAATATGTGATGCTTGCCAACCAAGCACTACATTCTGGTGCGCTGATGATCAGAACATTCTGCTCCTAAAGGAAAGAAAATACCGCTTGATTGAAAATAAAGTCTCTGTTTATATTAACGCTCTCTCTCTCCCTATATCTATCTATCTATCTATCTATCTATCTATCTATCTATCTATCTATCTATCTATCTATCTATCTATCTATCTATCTATCTATCTATCTATCTATCTATCTATCTATCTATCTATCTATCTATCTATCTATCTATCTATCTATCTATCTATCTATCTATCTATCTATCTATCTGTCTGTCTGTCTGTCTGTCTGTCTGTCTGTCTGTCTGTCTGTCTGTCTGTCTGTCTGTCTGTCCGTCTATCCATTCATCCATCCATCCATCCATCCATCCATCCATCCATCTATCTATTTATCTATCTATCTATCTATCTATCTATCTATCTATCTATCTATCTATCTATCTATCTATCTATCTATCTATCTATCTATCTATCTATCTATCTTTATATATGGATACATGCATACACCTACACATAGATATGCCATGCATTTCTTTGGATTTGTTTCAACCTCTTGCCATTTATTTGAGAATCCCTACTTTTCAAGTGACTGCAAATGAAGTAATCTCTGGCACGGTTTGGCTGATGCAAGGTAACCAAAACACAAGACAACTTTTAATAAAAATCATTGGTTTCTTTGTTAACGTGCACTGTCCAACATGGGACTTTCACACGTCAGGTAAATATGATAACCAATACACAACAGAAGCAGATGCAGATTGCTTATCAATGTCGTGATAGAACAGTTGTGATTTGAGTAGAAGAAGCGCCCCTGAATTGATACTTATTATATACAGCCTGTAAGATAGTCAAAAATGCATGCTAGGAGAGGAGATGCAAATATAAATGTATTAGAAAAATACATAAAGAGGAGTGATATGCTTTTATTCATGCAAGGCTAGAAAAAATCCCCATACTGTCGAAAGCATTCATACACCACCAAATGGAAATAAACAATTCTGACATTAAACGAAAAGGTGACGATGCATTTGTATCATCACCTTGAGAAGGATCATCTAGGAATTGAGCCCAAGCCTCAGCACTTAAAAACCAGAAACACTCCACTAAAATAAGAGGCCTATTGGTGCCAACAATTCTCAAAGTTAATGCTTGTTCTGGTTGAGCATTGAACCGAAAGCAGGGCTCTTTTGAAAGTGAGGTCTGTGAATCAACAGATACATCCACATGCCAATTATGTTATTGTTTTTAAGAGAATTCACTTTCTTGGAACGAGACTGCATGAACCCATCTTCAGGGCCTGGACAATTTCATGCAAAACGGCAACTCTCAACATTGCAGCCAAGACAATATAACTAGTGTTTCTGCCCGGTTTCGAACCGGGGACCTTTCGCTTGTGAGGCGAACGTGATAACCACTACACTACAGAAACAGATACCTACAGGTGATTCTTCTGTGATAAAACTGCTCAAAACAGGCTATTCCAAGGGCATCTGGTTTTAGATTTCTTTCATGCAACCTGCCCGACAGCCCTATCTGAACGCTTGTATATGCCTTGCAAGTTCAGCATTTTTGCAAAATGCTTAAAGAGAAATGTTTCCTATTTGCTCAGGCAGGGCAAGGTTAAAAGCATGAGACTCTAGCAAATATGCATCCACTACTGCAAAGAGAAAATTGATATTGGCTTTGAAATGCATACTTCAAAAGAGCACCAATGAAAGGGCTCGTCCGGGATTTGAACCCGGGACCTCTCGCACCCTAAGCGAGAATCATACCCCTAGACCAATGAGCCGTTGAAAAACCCTCACCTCTGAAAAGGTAATACCAGCTCTAGGCCCGCAATGAAGATCATGCTGGGGTCTTTTTCATGCTTGGTCTGTGAATTCACAGGAAATTCAGTGTCAACTTACCCTTTCTCAAACGATA
The DNA here is from genome assembly GCF_964261635.1 of Lissotriton helveticus. Lineage (NCBI taxonomy): Eukaryota > Metazoa > Chordata > Amphibia > Caudata > Salamandridae > Lissotriton > Lissotriton helveticus. Next base: position 820,054,714 of record NC_136069.1, on the reverse strand, counting down.
GCACTATCATTTGTAAGTGTCCCCTTTTATTTTGTCTCAGCATTGGACACGTCTTACAGGAAGTCAGCAGTTATTTATATATTTCTGCATTGGCTAGAGCCTAAAGAGAAAGAATAAAAAGCTGTTCATAACAACATAAGAAACACATTTTGCCTTTTCTCTCCAATACTTATTCCCTTTTTGCAAATCGGAATGCCAAGGTGAATAGCTGGGCCACAGATTCTGGCTAATTATCTATCTCTTGAATGCAAGAAGCAATAAAAACTGCCTAATGCAGGACTAAAGGATTCCTTGCATAGCCTCTAACATCATAACATAACTGAGCTGCTGGTAACAAGCTAAGCAATGCCTTCCCAAAATGAGAAGTACATGTGCTTATGTGCTTATCCGCTCAATCAGGCTCGATCAGGCGAGATATAGAAAAGGTGGAAAGGGTCCAAATGGCTGTCCCTTCCTTTTTAGGGTGGGTCCTGCTGACTATCATAGGATTCCTCTTAAGAGTGGCCAGGGTCAGAGGAAAAACTTTCAATGCTTCTTAGTGTTCTCTCCAGAAGCAGGCATTTTCTGTGCCTTTAATGTCAGGCTTTTCCCAGCAGTCTCTGTTCTGCCTATGTAAATTAACAAAAGCAGTGCTTATTCCTCACTTGCTCTAATGTCCTTCCTGTCCACAAAGCTCTGCCTAAGTATGCTTTTTTTCTTTTTCAGGGAAATTCTAAATGGTTTCTCTGTCCACTCTGTGGCAGTAGAATGCTGATTATGATGCCATGTTTTGTGGAATCACCAAGGTACAACTACAGAGGAATATATGAGTCTGAAGGACATGGAACTCTTAGCTAACACATCACAATATGTGATGCTTGCCAACCAAGCACTACATTCTGGTGCGCTGATGATCAGAACATTCTGCTCCTAAAGGAAAGAAAATACTGCTTGATTGAAAATAAAGTCTCTGTTTATATTAACGCTCTCTCTCTCCCTATATCTATCTATCTATCTATCTATCTATCTATCTATCTATCTATCTATCTATCTATCTATCTATCTATCTATCTATCTATCTATCTATCTATCTATCTATCTATCTATCTTTATATATGGATACATGCATACACCTACTCATAGATATGCCATGCATTTCTTTGGATTTGTTTCAACCTCTTGCCATTTATTAGAGAATCCCTACTTTTCAAGTGACTGCAAATGAAGTCATCTCTGGCACGTTTTGGCTGATGCAAGGTAACCAAAACACAAGACAACTTTTAATAAAAATCATTGGTTTCTTTGTTAACGTGCACTGTCAAACATGGGACTTTCACACGTCAGGTAAACATGATAACCAATACACAACAGAAGCAGATGCAGATTGCTTATCAATGTCGTGATAGAACAGTTGTGATTTGAGTAGTAGAAGCGCCCCTGAATTGATACTTATTATATACAGCCTGTAAAATAGTCAAAAATGCATGCTAGGAGAGGAGATGCAAATATAAATGTAGTAGAAAAATACATAAAGAGGAGAGATATGCTTTTATTCATGCAAGGCTAGAAAAAATCCCCATACTGTCGAAAGCATTCATACACCACCAAATGGAAATAAACAATTCTGACATTAAACGAAAAGGTGACGATGCATTTGTATCATCACCTTGAGAAGGATCATCTAGGAATTGAGCCCAAGCCTTAGCACTTAAAACCAGAAACACTCCACTAAAATAGGAGGCCTGTTGGTGCCAACAATTCTCAAAGTTAATGCTTGTTCTGGTTGAGCATTGAACCGAATGCAGGGCTCTTTTGAAAGTGAGGTCTGTGAATCAACAGATACATCCACATGCCAATTATGTTATTGTTTTTAAGAGAATTCACTTTCTTGGAACGAGACTGCATGAACCCATCTTCAGGGCCTGGACAATTTCATGCAAAACAGCAACTCTCAACATTGCAGCCAAGACAATATAACTAGAGTTTCTGCCCGGTTTCGAACCGGGGACCTTTCGCGTGTGAGTCGAACGTGATAACCACTACACTACAGAAACAGATACCTACAGGTGAGTCTTCTGTGATGAAACTGCTCAAAACAGACTATTCCAAGGGCATCTGGTTTTAGATTTCTTTCATGCAACCTGCCCGACAGCCCTATCTGAACGCTTGTATATGCCTTGCAAGTTCAGCATTTTTGCAAAATGCTTAAAGAGAAAAGTTTCCTATTTGCTCAGGCAGGGCAAGGTTAAAAGCATGAGACTCTAGCAAATAATCATCCACTACTGCAAAGAGAAAATTGATATTGGCTTTGAAATGCATACTTCAAAAGAGCACCAATGAAAGGGCTCGTCCGGGATTTGAACCCGGGACCTCTCGCACCCAAAGCGAGAATCATACCCCTATACCAACGAGCTGTTGAAAGACCCTCACCTCTGAAAAGGTAATACCAGCTCTAAGCCCGCAATGAATATCATGCTGGGGTCTTTTTCATGCTTGGTCTGTGAATTCACAGGAAATTCAGTGTCAACTTACCCTTTCTCAAACGATAGCACTATCATTTGTAAGTGTCCCCTTTTATTTTTTCTCAGCATTGGACAAGTCTTACAGGAAGTCAGCAGTTATTTATATATTTCTGCATTGGCTTGAGCCTAAAGAGAAGGAATAAAAAGCTGTTCATAACAACATAAGAAACACATTTTGCCTTTTCTCTCAAATACTTATTCCCTTTGTGCAAATCGGAATGCCAAGGTGAATAGCTGGGCCACAGATTCTGGCTAATTATCTATCTCTTGAATGCAAGAAGCAATAAAAACTGCCTAATGCAGGACTAAACCATTCCTTGCATAGCCCCTAACATCATAACATAACTGAGCTGCTGGTAACAAGCTAAGCAATGCCTTCCCAAAATGAGAAGTACATGTGCTTATCCGCTCAATCAGCGCTCAATCAGCGCTCAATCAGGCTCGATATAGGAAAGGTGGAAAGGGTCCAAATGGCTGTCCCTTCCTTTTTAGGGTGGGTCCTGCTGACTATCATAGGATTCCTCTTAAGAGTGGCCAGGGTCAGAAGAAAAACTTTCAATGCTTCTTAGTGTTCTCTCCAGAAGCAGGCATTTTCTGTGCCTTTAAATTAAGGCTTTTCCCAGCAGTCTCTGTTCTGCCTATGTAAATTAACAAAAGCAGTGCTTATTCCTCACTTGCTCTAATGTCCTTCCTGTCCACAAAGCTCTGCCTAAGTATGCTTTTTTTCTTTTTCAGGGAAATTCTAAATGGTTTCTCTGTCCACTCTGTGGCAGTAGAATGCTGATTATGATGCCATGTTTTGTGGAATCACCAAGGTACAACTACAGAGGAATATATGAGTCTGAAGGACATGGAACTCTTAGCTAACACATCACAATATGTGATGCTTGCCAACCAAGCACTACATTCTGGTGCGCTGATGATCAGAACATTCTGCTCCTAAAGGAAAGAAAATACCGCTTGATTGAAAATAAAGTCTCTGTTTATATTAACGCTCTCTCTCTCCCTATATCTATCTATCTATCTATCTATCTATCTATCTATCTATCTATCTATCTATCTATCTATCTATCTATCTATCTATCTATCTATCTATCTATCTATCTATCTATCTATCTATCTATCTATCTATCTATCTATCTATCTATCTATCTATCTATCTTTATATATGGATACATGCATACACCTACTCATAGATATGCCATGCATTTCTTTGGATTTGTTTCAACCTCTTGCCATTTATTTGAGAATCCCTACTTTTCAAGTGACTGCAAATGAAGTCATCTCTGGCACGTTTTGGCTGATGCAAGGTAACCAAAACACAAGACAACTTTTAATAAAAATCATTGTTTTCTTTGTTAACGTGCACTGTCAAACATGGGACTTTCACACGTCAGGTAAACATGATAACCAATACACAACAGAAGCAGATGCAGATTGCTTATCAATGTCGTGATAGAGCAGTTGTGATTTGAGTAGTAGAAGCGCCCCTGAATTGATACTTATTATATACAGCCTGTAAGATAGTCAAAAATGCATGCTAGGAGAGGAGATGCAAATATAAATGTAGTAGAAAAATACATAAAGAGGAGTGATATGCTTTTATTCATGCAAGGCTAGAAAAAATCCCCATACTGTCGAAAGCATTCATACACCACCAAATGGAAATAAACAATTCTGACATTAAACGAAAAGGTGACGATGCATTTGTATCATCACCTTGAGAAGGATCATCTAGGAATTGAGCCCAAGCCTCAGCACTTAAAACCAGAAACACTCCACTAAAATAGGAGGCCTGTTGGTGCCAACAATTCTCAAAGTTAATGCTTGTTCTGGTTGAGCATTGAACCGAATGCAGGGCTCTTTTGAAAGT
>NC_136069.1:819912840-820045340 GCF_964261635.1 Lissotriton helveticus | reverse complement strand
TAAATGGTTTTTCTGTCCACTCTGTGGCAGTAGAATGCTGATTATGATGCCATGTTTTGTGGAATCACCAAGGTACAACTACAGAGGAATATATGAGTCTGAAGGACATGGAACTCTTAGCTAACACATCACAATATGTGATGCTTGCCAACCAAGCACTACATTCTGGTGCGCTGATGATCAGAACATTCTGCTCCTAAAGGAAAGAAAATACCGCTTGATTGAAAATAAAGTCTCTGTTTATATTAACGCTCTCTCTCTCCCTATATCTATCTATCTATCTATCTATCTATCTATCTATCTATCTATCTATCTATCTATCTATCTATCTATCTATCTATCTATCTATCTATCTATCTATCTATCTATCTTTATATATGGATACATGCATACACCTACTCATAGATATGCCATGCATTTCTCTGGATTTGTTTCAACCTCTTGCCATTTATTTGAGAATCCCTACTTTTCAAGTGACTGCAAATGAAGTCATCTCTGGCACGTTTTGGCTGATGCAAGGTAACCAAAACACAAGACAACTTTTAATAAAAATCATTGGTTTCTTAGTTAACGTGCACTGTCAAACATGGGACTTTCACACGTCAGGTAAACATGATAACCAATACACAACAGAAGCAGATGCAGATTGCTTATCAATGTCGTGATAGAACAGTTGTGATTTGAGTAGTAGAAGCGCCCCTGAATTGATACTTATTATATACAGCCTGTAAGATAGTCAAAAATGCATGCTAGGAGAGGAGATGCAAATATAAATGTAGTAGAAAAATACATAAAGAGGAGTGATATGCTTTTATTCATGCAAGGCTAGAAAAAATCCCCATACTGTCGAAAGCATTCATACACCACCAAATGGAAATAAACAATTCTGACATTAAACGAAAAGGTGACGATGCATTTGTATCATCACCTTGAGAAGGATCATCTAGGAATTGAGCCCAAGCCTCAGCACTTAAAACCAGAAACACTCCACTAAAATAGGAGGCCTGTTGGTGCCAACAATTCTCAAAGTTAATGCTTGTTCTGGTTGAGCATTGAACCGAATGCAGGGCTCTTTTGAAAGTGAGGTCTGTGAATCAACAGATACATCCACATGCCAATTATGTTATTGTTTTTAAGAGAATTCACTTTCTTGGAACGAGACTGCATGAACCCATCTTCAGGGCCTCGACAATTTCATGCAAAACAGCAACTCTCAACATTGCAGCCAAGACAATATTACTAGTGTTTCTGCCCTGTTTCGAACCGGGGACCTTTCGCGTGTGAGGCGAACTTGATAACCACTACACTACAGAAACAGATACCTACAGGTGATTCTTCTGTGATGAAACTGCTCAAAACAGACTATTCCAAGGGCATCTGGTTTTAGATTTCTTTCATGCAACCTGCCCGACAGCCCTATCTGAACGCTTGTATATGCCTTGCAAGTTCAGCATTTTTGCAAAATGCTTAAAGAGAAATGTTTCCTATTTGCTCAGGCAGGGCAAAGTTAAAAGCATGAGACTCTAGCAAATAATCATCCACTACTGTAAAGAGAAAATTGATATTGGCTTTGAAATGCATACTTCAAAAGAGCACCAACGAAAGGGCTCGTCCGGGATTTGTACCCGGGACCTCTCGCACCCAAAGCGAGAATCATACCCCTAGACCAACGAGCCGTTGAAAGACCCTCACCTCTGAAAAGGTAATACCAGCTCTAAGCCCGCAATGAAGATCATGCTGGGGTCTTTTTCATGCTTGGTCTGTGAATTCACAGGAAATTCAGTGTCAACTTACCCTTTCTCAAACGATAGCACTATCATTTGTAAGTGTCCCCTTTTATTTTTTCTCAGCATTGGACAAGTCTTACAGGAAGTCAGCAGTTATTTATATATTTCTGCATTGGCTAGAGCCTAAAGAGAAAGAATAAAAAGCTGGTTATAACAACATAAGAAACACATTTTGCCTTTTCTCTCAAATACTTATTCCCTTTGTGCAAATCGGAATGCCTAGGTGAATAGCTGGGCCACAGATTCTGGCTAATTATCTATCTCTTGAATGCAAGAAGCAATAAAAACTGCCTAATGCAGGACTAAAGCATTCCTTGCATAGCCTCTAACATCATAACATAACTGAGCTGCTGGTAACAAGCTAAGCAATGCCTTCCCAAAATGAGAAGTACATGTGCTTATGTGCTTATCCGCTCAATCAGCGCTCGATCAGGCTCGATCAGGCTCGATCAGGCTCGATCAAGGAAAGGTGGAAAGGGTCCAAATGGCTGTCCCTTCCTTTTTAGGGTGGGTCCTGCTGACTATCAAAGGATTCCTCTTAAGAGTGGCCAGGGTCAGAGGAAAAACTTTCAATGCTTCTTAGTGTTCTCTCCAGAAGCAGGCATTTTCTGTGCCTTTAATTTCAGGCTTTTCCCAGCAGTCTCTGTTCTGCCTATGTAAATTAACAAAAGCAGTGCTTATTCCTCACTTGCTCTAATGACCTTCCTGTCCACAAAGCTCTGCCTAAGTATGCTTTTTTTCTTTTTCGGGGAAATTCTAAATGGTTTCTCTGTCCACTCTGTGGCAGTAGAATGCTGATTATGATGCCATGTTTTGTGGAATCACCAAGGTACAACTACAGAGGAATATATGAGTCTGAAGGACATGGAACTCTTAGCTAACACATCACAATATGTGATGCTTGCCAACCAAGCACTACATTCTGGTGCGCTGATGATCAGAATATTCTGCTCCTAAAGGAAAGAAAATACCGCTTGATTGAAAATAAAGTCTCTGTTTATATTAACGCTCTCTCTCTCCCTATATCTATCTATCTATCTATCTATCTATCTATCTATCTATCTATCTATCTATCTATCTATCTATCTATCTATCTATCTATCTATCTATCTATCTATCTATCTATCTATCTATCTATCTATCTATCTATCTATCTATCTATCTATCTATCTATCTATCTATCTATCTATCTATCTATCTATCTATCTATCTATCTATCAATCTATCTATCTATATATCTATCTATCTATCTATCTATCTATCTATCTATCTATCTATCTATCTATCTATCTATCTATCAATCTATCTATCTATCTATCTATCTATCTATCTATCTATCAATCTATCTATCTATCTATCTATATATCTATCTATCTATCTATCTATCTATCTATCTATCTAGCTTTATATATGGATACATGCATACACCTACTCATAGATATGCCATGCATTTCTTTCGATTTGTTTCAACCTCTTGCCATTTATTTGAGAATCCCTACTTTTGAAGTGACTGCAAATGAAGTCATCTCTGGCACGTTTTGGCTGATGCAAGGTAACCAAAACACAAGACAACTTTTAATAAAAATCATTGGTTTCTTTGTTAACGTTCACTGTCAAACATGGGACTTTCACACGTCAGGTAAATATGATAACCAATACACAACAGAAGCAGATGCAGATTGCTTATCAATGTCGTGATAGAACAGTTGTGATTTGAGTAGTAGAAGCGCCCCTGAATTGATACTTATTATATACAGTCTGTAAGATAGTCAAAAATGCATGCTAGGAGAGGAGATGCAAATATAAATGTATTAGAAAAATACATAAAGAGGAGTGATATGCTTTTATTCATGCAAGGCTAGAAAAAATCCCCATACTGTCGAAAGCATTCATACACCACCAAATGGAAATAAACAATTCTGACATTAAACGAAAAGGTGACGATGCATTTGTATCATCACCTTGAGAAGGATCATCTAGGAATTGAGCCCAAGCCTCAGCACTTAAAACCAGAAACACTCCACTAAAATAGGAGGCCTGTTGGTGCCAACAATTCTCAAAGTTAATGCTTGTTCTGGTTGAGCATTGAACCGAATGCAGGGCTCTTTTGAAAGTGAGGTCTGTGAATCAACAGATACATCCACATGCCAATTATGTTATTGTTTGTAAGAGAATTCACTTTCTTGGAACGAGACTGCATGAACCCATCTTCAGGGCCTGGACAATTTCATGCAAAACGGCAACTCTCAACATTGCAGCCAAGACAATATAACTAGTGTTTCTGCCCGGTTTCGAACCGGGGACCTTTCGCGTGTGAGGCGAACGTGATAACCACTACACTACAGAAACAGATACCTACAGGTGATTCTTCTGTGATGAAACTGCTCAAAACAGACTATTCCAAGGGCATCTGGTTTTAGATTTCTTTCATGCAACCTGCCCGACAGCCCTATCTGAACGCTTGTATATGCCTTGCAAGTTCAGCATTTTTGCAAAATGCTTAAAGAGAAATGTTTCCTATTTGCTCAGGCAGGGCAAGGTTAAAAGCATGAGACTCTAGCAAATATGCATCCACTACTGCAAAGAGAAAATTGATATTGGCTTTGAAATGCATACTTCAAAAGAGCACCAATGAAAGGGCTCGTCCGGGATTTGAACCCGGGACCTCTCGCACCCTAAGCGAGAATCATACCCCTAGACCAACGAGCCGTTGAAAGACCGTCACCTCTGAAAAGGTAATACCAGCTCTAAGCCCGCAATGAAGATCATGCTGGGGTCTTTTTCATGCTTGGTCTGTGAATTCACAGGAAATTCAGTGTCAACTTACCCTTTCTCAAACGATAGCACTATCATTTGTAAGTGTCCCCTTTTATTTTGTCTCAGCATTGGACACGTCTTACAGGAAGTCAGCAGTTATTTATATATTTCTGCATTGGCTAGAGCCTAAAGAGAAAGAATAAAAAGCTGTTCATAACAACATAAGAAACACATTTTGCCTTTTCTCTCCAATACTTATTCCCTTTGTGCAAATCGGAATGCCAAGGTGAATAGCTGGGCCACAGATTCTGGCTAATTATCTATCTCTTGAATGCAAGAAGCAATAAAAACTGCCTATGCAGGACTAAAGCATTCCTTGCATAGCCTCTAACATCATAACATAACTGGGCTGCTGGTAACAAGCTAAGCAATGCCTTCCCAAAATGAGAAGTACATGTGCTTATGTGCTTATCCGCTCAATCAGGCTCGATCAGGCGAGATATAGAAAAGGTGGAAAGGGTCCAAATGGCTGTCCCTTCCTTTTTAGGGTGGGTCCTGCTGACTATCATAGGATTCCTCTCAAGAGTGGCCAGGGTCAGAGGAAAAACTTTCAATGCTTCTTAGTGTTCTCTCCAGAAGCAGGCATTTTCTGTGCCTTTAATTTCAGGCTTTTCCCAGCAGTCTCTGTTCTGCCTATGTAAATTAACAAAAGCAGTGCTTATTCCTCACTTGCTCTAATGTCCTTCCTGTCCACAAAGCTCTGCCTAAGTATGCTTTTTTTCTTTTTCAGGCAAATTCCAAATCAGTGGTTCCCAAACTTTTGACTCCTGAGGACCCCCAATGAGTCACCACTGGAAGCCGGGGACCCCCAAGCAATTTGTAGGATTTAAATTTCAAACATTAAAACAGTCATTCGAAAAAAATGAACACACGTTTGCACACAAAACAAATACGCGAATTACTAATGATTTTAGGAAAATATTTACAAGCCCCTATCACCATGGAAAATCACTTTTTGCGGCGTTCCCGTGGGGATAGGGGCTTCGCCTTATTTACAAGGCAGCGTTAAGCCACTTAACGTGGCTTAAAGCTGCCTTGTAAATAAGACACCCTTTCCTCCAATGCTTAGCGTTAAAGGGTGGGCAGTGGGTGTTGCGTGGGCATTTCCCCTGCAACACCCATTGATTTTGACACTGCCCCCTATTTACAAGGGCAGCGTAAATGGGAGGCAGCGCCAAAATTGAGACCAGGGACAACCGGGTCTTAACAGGAGAAATGCTTCATTTCTACTCGATTTTGCAAAACGCCTTGGATTGTTTATCTTCAGGAAGGTGACCATTCCTGCACCTCAACAATCTTTAAAAACAAAATGCCATTGTATAACTTTCATGTGTGCTGCATTAAGCAGCACACATAGAAGTGACAAAACGATACTTCAAGATTGTTTATGTGCAGGAAGGGGGACCTTCCTGTACATAAACTATCTTCCCCTGTTAAGTGTAGAGCCAGCGCAGGGGAAACGCAGGGCTGCACCATATTCTTGTAAATATGGTGCAGCCCTGCGTTTCTGAAGTGGCGGAGTGTGTTAAGCCAAGGAGGCTAACGAAACTCTTCGTAACTTCTGTTGTATTTTATATTGAAAGAATATGCGAGAAACCAAAAAAAGTTAATGGGAAGGTTGGTGCTGCGTCTCCGTGACTAACTTTTCAATGGTTGGCTTTATTTCGCTGTACGAGGCCCCTTCTCCTGCCAGGGCCAGACTGGTAACCCAAAGCAGCCCATGGCAAATGATTTCAGACCAGTCCCCATACTGAGTGCAGTGAGTGAGCCTGACCACTACAAACGGGACTTAGGGTGGCTCTCCTCCCAAACAATTTAGGAAACAATGGTGCAGTCTACAGCACATATCATTATATATTGAATTGTAGTAGCTTTTAAAAAATAGTAAATGAAGACCTGACTATGCACCAGAATACGACAATCTCTCTGGGGGTTCTTCAATAATTCCCCCACTATCACCCTCCAACAGTGCTTCTCATCTCTCCATAGCCCCGCTCTGTCACGTGTATTTCCTTTTTTATAGCATCTCTCATACCATTGTAGTGATGTCAGAGCCCTTTACATCACACACATATAGAGACAGTGAATCATACATGTAAATCAGTGTATAGAAAATGTTACATAAGGCAAAGGGGACTACGAGGTGTAGAATTCACATGTCATTCATACTGGTAGCATTTTTAAAGAGTGTTTGTTCTGGAGAAGCACAAACCCAGGATTCAGAAAATAACACAATGATTAGCAATGACTTTAACAATAAAAATGTATTTCCACCCAAAGAAACCTTTTTAGCAGCATCAGGATAATGAAAGACTGGGAAAAAACATAATTAACTAACTTGTACCTTACAGTCTGCAAGCAGCTCTTTGAAGACAGTTTATAGGTCTATTTGCTAGATTACGGCTGTCACTTATGAACTGCAGAGTAACAAAAGAATCCCTGTGACAAAAGCAGTAACCCACTGACCTATGCATATAAAATACTGTTTCTTAAAATTCATGGTACACTTCCTTGCAGTAGGCATATTACCCCTCTGTGCTACATTGGATAAGTCAAAACTGGCACCAGAAAAAAACTCTCCTCTCTCCAGCAGGGACATTAATCACTGGCGTTATCTGACACTTTTATTGTTCTTTGAAAACTGCTAATTAAACAAGATACTTTGCAGTGCTTTTAAAACTGCTGTCTGCGGACCCCCTGGGAATGTGTCAGGGACCCCTGGGGGTCCGCGGACCACAGTTTGGGAAACACTGTTCTAAATGGTTTCTCTGTCCACTCTGTGGCAGTAGAATGCTGATTATGATGCCATGTTTTGTGGAATCACCAAGGTACAACTACAGAGGAATATATGAGTCTGAAGGACATGGAACTCTTAGCTAACACATCACAATATGTGATGCTTGCCAACCAAGCACTACATTCTGGTGCGCTGATGATCAGAACATTCTGCTCCTAAAGGAAAGAAAAGACCGCTTGATTGAAAAGAAAGTCTCTGTTTATATTAACGCTCTCTCTCTCCCTATATCTATCTATCTATCTATCTATCTATCTATCTATCTATCTATCTATCTATCTATCTATCTATCTATCTATCTATCTATCTATCTATCTATCTATCTATCTATCTATCTATCTATCTATCTATCTATCTATCTATCTATCGATCTATCTATCTATCTATCTATCTATCTATCTATCTATCTATCTATCTTTATATATGGATACATGCATACACCTACTCATAGATATGCCATGCATTTCTTTGGATTTGTTTCAACCTCTTGCCATTTATTTGAGAATCCCTACTTTTCAAGTGACTGCAAATGAAGTCATCTCTGGCACGTTTTGGCTGATGCAAGGTAACCAAAACACAAGACAACTTTTAATAAAAATCATTGGTTTCTTTGTTAACGTGCACTGTCAAACATGGGACTTTCACACGTCAGGTAAACATGATAACCAATACACAACAGAAGCAGATGCAGATTGCTTATCAATGTCGTGATAGAACAGTTGTGATTTGAGTAGTAGAAGCGCCCCTGAATTGATACTTATTATATACAGCCTGTAAGATAGTCAAAAATGCATGCTAGGAGAGGAGATGCAAATATAAATGTAGTAGAAAAATACATAAAGAGGAGTGATATGCTTTTATTCATGCAAGGCTAGAAAAAATCCCCATACTGTCGAAAGCATTCATACACCACCAAATGGAAATAAACAATTCTGACATTAAACGAAAAGGTGACGATGCATTTGTATCATCACCTTGAGAAGGATCATCTAGGAATTGAGCCCAAGCCTCAGCACTTAAAACCAGAAACACTCCACTAAAATAGGAGGCCTGTTGGTGCCAACAATTCTCAAAGTTAATGCTTGTTCTGGTTGAGCATTGAACCGAATGCAGGGCTCTTTTGAAAGTGAGGTCTGTGAATCAACAGATACATCCACATGCCAATTATGTTATTGTTTTTAAGAGAATTCACTTTCTTGGAACGAGACTGCATGAACCCATCTTCAGGGCCTGGACAATTTCATGCAAAACGGCAACTCTCAACATTGCAGCCAAGACAATATAACTAGTGTTTCTGCCCGGTTTCGAACCGGGGACCTTTCGCGTGTGAGGCGAACGTGATAACCACTACACTACAGAAACAGATACCTACAGGTGATTCTTCTGTGATGAAACTGCTCAAAACAGACTATTCCAAGGGCATCTGGTTTTAGATTTCTTTCATGCAACCTGCCCGACAGCCCTATCTGAACGCTTGTATATGCCTTGCAAGTTCAGCATTTTTGCAAAATGCTTAAAGAGAAATGTTTCCTATTTGCTCAGGCAGGGCAAGGTTAAAAGCATGAGACTCTAGCAAATATGCATCCACTACTGCAAAGAGAAAATTGATATTGGCTTTGAAATGCATACTTCAAAAGAGCACCAACGAAAGGGCTCGTCCGGGATTTGAACACGGGACCTCTTGCACCCTAAGCGAGAATCATACCCCTAGACCAACGAGCCGTTGAAAGACCGTCACCTATGAAAAGGTAATACCAGCTCTAAGCCCGCAATGAAGATCATGCTGGGGTCTTTTTCATGCTTGGTCTGTGAATTCACAGGAAATTCAGTGTCAACTTACCCTTTCTCAAACGATAGCACTATCATTTGTAAGTGTCCCCTTTTATTTTGTCTCAGCATTGGACACGTCTTACAGGAAGTCAGCAGTTATTTATATATTTCTGCATTGGCTAGAGCCTAAAGAGAAAGAATAAAAAGCTGTTCATAACAACATAAGAAACACATTTTGCCTTTTCTCTCCAATACTTATTCCCTTTGTGCAAATCGGAATGCCAAGGTGAATAGGTGGGCCACAGATTCTGGCTAATTATCTATCTCTTGGATGCAAGAAGCAATAAAAACTGCCTATGCAGGACTAAAGCATTCCTTGCATAGCCTCTAACATCATAACATAACTGAGCTGCTGGTAACAAGCTAAGCAATGCCTTCCCAAAATGAGAAGTACATGTGCTTATGTGCTTATGTGCTTATCCGCTCAATCAGGCTCGATCAGGCGAGATATAGAAAAGGTGGAAAGGGTCCAAATGGCTGTCCCTTCCTTTTTAGGGTGGGTCCTGCTGACTATCATAGGATTCCTCTTAAGAGTGGCCAGGGTCAGAGGAAAAACTTTCAATGCTTCTTAGTGTTCTCTCCAGAAGCAGGCATTTTCTGTGCCTTTAATTTCAGGCTTTTCCCAGCAGTCTCTGTTCTGCCTATGTAAATTAACAAAAGCAGTGCTTATTCCTCACTTGCTCTAATGTCCTTCCTGTCCACAAAGCTCTGCCTAAGTATGCTTTTTTTCTTTTTCAGGGAAATTCTAAATGGTTTCTCTGTCCACTCTGTGGCAGTAGAATGCTGATTATGATGCCATGTTTTGTGGAATCACCAAGGTACAACTACAGAGGAATATATGAGTCTGAAGGACATGGAACTCTTAGCTAACACATCACAATATGTGATGCTTGCCAACCAAGCACTACATTCTGGTGCGCTGATGATCAGAACATTCTGCTCCTAAAGGAAAGAAAATACAGCTTGATTGAAAATAAAGTCTCTGTTTATATTAACGCTCTCTCTCTCCCTATATCTATCTATCTATCTATCTATCTATCTATCTATCTATCTATCTATCTATCTATCTATCTATCTATCTATCTATCTATCTATCTATCTATCTATCTATCTATCTATCTATCTATCTATCTATCTATCTATCTATCTATCTTTATATATGGATACATGCATACACCTACTCATAGATATGCCATGCATTTCTTTGGATTTGTTTCAACCTCTTGCCATTTATTTGAGAATCCCTACTTTTCAAGTGACTGCAAATGAAGTCATCTCTGGCACGTTTTGGCTGATGCAAGGTAACCAAAACACAAGACAACTTTTAATAAAAATCATTGGTTTCTTTGTTAACGTGCACTGTCAAACATGGGACTTTCACACGTCAGGTAAACATGATAACCAATACACAACAGAAGCAGATGCAGATTGCTTATCAATGTCGTGATAGAACAGTTGTGATTTGAGTAGTAGAAGCGCCCCTGAATTGATACTTATTATATACAGCCTGTAAGATAGTCAAAAATGCATGCTAGGAGAGGAGATGCAAATATAAATGTAGTAGAAAAATACATAAAGAGGAGTGATATGCTTTTATTCATGCAAGGCTAGAAAAAATCCCCATACTGTCGAAAGCATTCATACACCACCAAATGGAAATAAACAATTCTGACATTAAACGAAAAGGTGACGATGCATTTGTATCATCACCTTGAGAAGGATCATCTAGGAATTGAGCCCAAGCCTCAGCACTTAAAACCAGAAACACTCCACTAAAATAGGAGGCCTGTTGGTGCCAACAATTCTCAAAGTTAATGCTTGTTCTGGTTGAGCATTGAACCGAATGCAGGGCTCTTTTGAAAGTGAGGTCTGTGAATCAACAGATACATCCACATGCCAATTATGTTATTGTTTTTAAGAGAATTCACTTTCTTGGAACGAGACTGCATGAACCCATCTTCAGGGCCTGGACAATTTCATGCAAAACGGCAACTCTCAACATTGCAGCCAAGACAATATAACTAGTGTTTCTGCCCGGTTTCGAACCGGGGACCTTTCGCGTGTGAGGCGAACGTGATAACCACTACACTACAGAAACAGATACCTACAGGTGATTCTTCTGTGATGAAACTGCTCAAAACAGACTATTCCAAGGGCATCTGGTTTTAGATTTCTTTCATGCAACCTGCCCGACAGCCCTATCTGAACGCTTGTATATGCCTTGCAAGTTCAGCATTTTTGCAAAATGCTTAAAGAGAAATGTTTCCTATTTGCTCAGGCAGGGCAAGGTTAAAAGCATGAGACTCTAGCAAATATGCATCCACTACTGCAAAGAGAAAATTGATATTGGCTTTGAAATGCATACTTCAAAAGAGCACCAACGAAAGGGCTCGTCCGGGATTTGAACACGGGACCTCTTGCACCCTAAGCGAGAATCATACCCCTAGACCAACGAGCCGTTGAAAGACCGTCACCTCTGAAAAGGTAATACCAGCTCTAAGCCCGCAATGAAGATCATGCTGGGGTCTTTTTCATGCTTGGTCTGTGAATTCACAGGAAATTCAGTGTCAACTTACCCTTTCTCAAACGATAGCACTATCATTTGTAAGTGTCCCCTTTTATTTTGTCTCAGCATTGGACACGTCTTACAGGAAGTCAGCAGTTATTTATATATTTCTGCATTGGCTAGAGCCTAAAGAGAAAGAATAAAAAGCTGTTCATAACAACATAAGAAACACATTTTGCCTTTTCTCTCCAATACTTATTCCCTTTGTGCAAATCGGAATGCCAAGGTGAATAGGTGGGCCACAGATTCTGGCTAATTATCTATCTCTTGGATGCAAGAAGCAATAAAAACTGCCTATGCAGGACTAAAGCATTCCTTGCATAGCCTCTAACATCATAACATAACTGAGCTGCTGGTAACAAGCTAAGCAATGCCTTCCCAAAATGAGAAGTACATGTGCTTATGTGCTTATGTGCTTATCCGCTCAATCAGGCTCGATCAGGCGAGATATAGAAAAGGTGGAAAGGGTCCAAATGGCTGTCCCTTCCTTTTTAGGGTGGGTCCTGCTGACTATCATAGGATTCCTCTTAAGAGTGGCCAGGGTCAGAGGAAAAACTTTCAATGCTTCTTAGTGTTCTCTCCAGAAGCAGGCATTTTCTGTGCCTTTAATTTCAGGCTTTTCCCAGCAGTCTCTGTTCTGCCTATGTAAATTAACAAAAGCAGTGCTTATTCCTCACTTGCTCTAATGTCCTTCCTGTCCACAAAGCTCTGCCTAAGTATGCTTTTTTTCTTTTTCAGGGAAATTCTAAATGGTTTCTCTGTCCACTCTGTGGCAGTAGAATGCTGATTATGATGCCATGTTTTGTGGAATCACCAAGGTACAACTACAGAGGAATATATGAGTCTGAAGGACATGGAACTCTTAGCTAACACATCACAATATGTGATGCTTGCCAACCAAGCACTACATTCTGGTGCGCTGATGATCAGAACATTCTGCTCCTAAAGGAAAGAAAATACCGCTTGATTGAAAATAAAGTCTCTGTTTATATTAACGCTCTCTCTCTCCCTATATCTATCTATCTATCTATCTATCTATCTATCTATCTATCTATCTATCTATCTATCTATCTATCTATCTATCTATCTATCTATCTATCTATCTATCTATCTATCTATCTATCTATCTATCTATCTATCTATCTATCTATCTATCTATCTTTATATATGGATACATGCATACACCTACTCATAGATATGCCATGCATTTCTTTGGATTTGTTTCAACCTCTTGCCATTTATTTGAGAATCCCTACTTTTCAAGTGACTGCAAATGAAGTCATCTCTGGCACGTTTTGGCTGATGCAAGGTAACCAAAACACAAGACAACTTTTAATAAAAATCATTGGTTTCTTTGTTAACGTGCACTGTCAAACATGGGACTTTCACACGTCAGGTAAACATGATAACCAATACACAACAGAAGCAGATGCAGATTGCTTATCAATGTCGTGATAGAACAGTTGTGATTTGAGTAGTAGAAGCGCCCCTGAATTGATACTTATTATATACAGCCTGTAAGATAGTCAAAAATGCATGCTAGGAGAGGAGATGCAAATATAAATGTAGTAGAAAAATACATAAAGAGGAGTGATATGCTTTTATTCATGCAAGGCTAGAAAAAATCCCCATACTGTCGAAAGCATTCATACACCACCAAATGGAAATAAACAATTCTGACATTAAACGAAAAGGTGACGATGCATTTGTATCATCACCTTGAGAAGGATCATCTAGGAATTGAGCCCAAGTCTCAGCACTTAAAACCAGAAACACTCCACTAAAATAGGAGGCCTGTTGGTGCCAACAATTCTCAAAGTTAATGCTTGTTCTGGTTGAGCATTGAACCGAATGCAGGGCTCTTTTGAAAGTGAGGTCTGTGAATCAACAGATACATCCACATGCCAATTATGTTATTGTTTTTAAGAGAATTCACTTTCTTGGAACGAGACTGCATGAACCCATCTTCAGGGCCTGGACAATTTCATGCAAAACAGCAACTCTCAACATTGCAGCCAAGACAATATAACTAGTGTTTCTGCCCGGTTTCGAACCGGGGACCTTTCGCGTGTGAGGCGAATGTGATAACCACTACACTACAGAAACAGATACCTACAGGTGATTCTTCTGTGATGAAACTGCTCAAAACAGACTATTCCAAGGGCATCTGGTTTTAGATTTCTTTCATGCAACCTGCCCGACAGCCCTATCTGAACGCTTGTATATGCCTTGCAAGTTCAGCATTTTTGCAAAATGCTTAAAGAGAAATGTTTCCTATTTGCTCAGGCAGGGCAAAGTTAAAAGCATGAGACTCTAGCAAATAATCATCCACTACTGTAAAGAGAAAATTGATATTGGCTTTGAAATGCATACTTCAAAAGAGCACCAATGAAAGGGCTCGTCCGGGATTTGAACCCGGGACCTCTCGCACCCAAAGCGAGAATCATACCCCTAGACCAACGAGCCGTTGAAAGACCCTCACCTCTGAAAAGGTAATACCAGCTCTAAGCCCGCAATGAAGATCATGCTGGGGTCTTTTTCATGCTTGGTCTGTTAATTCACAGGAAATTCAGTGTCAACTTACCCTTTCTCAAACGATAGCACTATCATTTGTAAGTGTCCCCTTTTATTTTTTCTCAGCATTGGACAAGTCTTACAGGAAGTCAGCAGTTATTTATATATTTCTGCATTGGCTAGAGCCTAAAGAGAAAGAATAAAAAGCTGTTCATAACAACATAAGAAACACATTTTGACTTTTCTCTCAAATACTTATTCCCTTTGTGCAATTCGGAATGCCAAGGTGAATAGCTGGGCCACAGATTCTGGCTAATTATCTATCTCTTGAATGCAAGAAGCAATAAAAACTGCCTAATGCAGGACTAAAGCATTCCTTGCATAGCCTCTAACATCATAACATAACTGAGCTGCTGGTAACAAGCTAAGCAATGCCTTCCCAAAATGAGAAGTACATGTGCTTATGTGCTTATGTGCTTATGTGCTTATGTGCTTATCCGCTCAATCAGCGCTCAATCAGGCTCGATCAAGGAAAGGTGGAAAGGGTCCAAATGGCTGTCCCTTCCTTTTTAGGGTGGGTCCCGCTGACTATCATAGGATTCCTCTTAAGAGTGGCCAGGGTCAGAGGAAAAACTTTCAATGCTTCTTAGTGTTCTCTCCAGAAGCAGGCATTTTCTGTGCCTTTAATTTCAGGCTTTTCCCAGCAGTCTCTGTTCTGCCTATGTAAATTAACAAAAGCAGTGCTTATTCCTCACTTGCTCTAATGTCCTTCCTGTCCACAAAGCTCTGCCTAAGTATGCTTTTTTTCTTTTTCGGGGAAATTCTAAATGGTTTCTCTGTCCACTCTGTGGCAGTAGAATGCTGATTATGATGCCATGTTTTGTGGAATCACCAAGGTACAACTACAGAGGAATATATGAGTCTGAAGGACATGGAACTCTTAGCTAACACATCACAATATGTGATGCTTGCCAACCAAGCACTACATTCTGGTGCGCTGATGATCAGAATATTCTGCTCCTAAAGGAAAGAAAATACCGCTTGATTGAAAATAAAGTCTCTGTTTATATTAACGCTCTCTCTCTCCCTATATCTATCTATCTATCTATCTATCTATCTATCTATCTATCTATCTATCTATCTATCTATCTATCTATCTATCTATCTATCTATCTATCTATCTATCTATCTATCTATCTATCTATCTATCTATCTATCTATCTATCTATCTATCTATCTATCTATCTATCTATCAATCTATCTATCTATCTATCTATCTATCTATCTATCTATCTATCTATCTATCTAGCTTTATATATGGATACATGCATACACCTACTCATAGATATGCCATGCATTTCTTTCGATTTGTTTCAACCTCTTGCCATTTATTTGAGAATCCCTACTTTTGAAGTGACTGCAAATGAAGTCATCTCTGGCACGTTTTGGCTGATGCAAGGTAACCAAAACACAAGACAACTTTTAATAAAAATCATTGGTTTCTTTGTTAACGTTCACTGTCAAACATGGGACTTTCACACGTCAGGTAAATATGATAACCAATACACAACAGAAGCAGATGCAGATTGCTTATCAATGTCGTGATAGAACAGTTGTGATTTGAGTAGTAGAAGCGCCCCTGAATTGATACTTATTATATACAGCCTGTAAGATAGTCAAAAATGCATGCTAGGAGAGGAGATGCAAATATAAATGTATTAGAAAAATACATAAAGAGGAGTGATATGCTTTTATTCATGCAAGGCTAGAAAAAATCCCCATACTGTCGAAAGCATTCATACACCACCAAATGGAAATAAACAATTCTGACATTAAACGAAAAGGTGACGGTGCATTTGTATCATCACCTTGAGAAGGATCATCTAGGAATTGAGCCCAAGCCTCAGCACTTAAAACCAGAAACACTCCACTAAAATAGGAGGCCTGTTGGTGCCAACAATTCTCAAAGTTAATGCTTGTTCTGGTTGAGCATTGAACCGAATGCAGGGCTCTTTTGAAAGTGAGGTCTGTGAATCAACAGATACATCCACATGCCAATTATGTTATTGTTTTTAAGAGAATTCACTTTCTTGGAACGAGACTGCATGAACCCATCTTCAGGGCCTGGACAATTTCATGCAAAAAGGCAACTCTCAACATTGCAGCTAAGACAATATAACTAGTGTTTCTGCCCGGTTTCAAACCGGGGACCTTTCGCGTGTGAGGCGAACGTGATAACCACTACACTACAGAAACAGATACCTACAGGTGATTCTTCTGTGATGAAACTGCTCAAAACAGACTATTCCAAGGGCATCTGGTTTTAGATTTCTTTCATGCAACCTGCCCGACAGCCCTATCTGAACGCTTGTATATGCCTTGCAAGTTCAGCATTTTTGCAAAATGCTTAAAGAGAAATGTTTCCTATTTGCTCAGGCAGGGCAAGGTTAAACGCATGAGACTCTAGCAAATAATCATCCACTACTGCAAAGAGAAAATTGATATTGGCTTTGAAATGCATACTTCAAAAGAGCACCAATGAAAGGGCTCGTCCGGGATTTGAACCCTGGACCTCTCGCACCCAAAGGGAGAATCATACCCCTAGACCAACGAGCCGTTGAAAGACCCTCACCTCTGAAAAGGTAATACCAGCTCTAAGCCCGCAATGAAGATCATGCTGGGGTCTTTTTCATGCTTGGTCTGTGAATTCACAGGAAATTCAGTGTCAACTTACCCTTTCTCAAACGATAGCACTATCATTTGTAAGTGTCCCCTTTTATTTTTTCTCAGCATTGGACAAGTCTTACAGGAAGTCAGCAGTTATTTATATATTTCTGCATTGGCTAGAGCCTAAAGAGAAAGAATAAAAAGCTGTTCATAACAACATAAGAAACACATTTTGCCTTTTCTCTCAAATACTTATTCCCTTTGTGCAAATCGGAATGCCAAGGTGAATAGCTGGGCCACAGATTCTGGCTAATTATCTATCTCTTGAATGCAAGAAGCAATAAAAACTGCCTAATGCAGGACTAAAGCATTCCTTGCATAGCCTCTAACATCATAACATAACTGAGCTGCTGGTAACAAGCTAAGCAATGCCTTCCCAAAATGAGAAGTACATGTGCTTATGTGCTTATCCGCTCAATCAGGCTCGATCAGGCGAGATATAGAAAAGGTGGAAAAGGTCCAAATGGCTGTCCCTTCCTTTTTAGGGTGGGTCCTGCTGACTATCATAGGATTCCTCTTAAGAGTGGCCAGGGTCAGAGGAAAAACTTTCAATGCTTCTTAGTGTTCTCTCCAGAAGCAGGCATTTTCTGTGCCTTTAATTTCAGGCTTTTCCCAGCAGTCTCTGTTCTGCCTATGTAAATTAACAAAAGCAGTGCTTATTCCTCACTTGCTCTAATGTCCTTCCTGTCCACAAAGCTCTGCCTAAGTATGCTTTTTTTCTTTTTCAGGGAAATTCTAAATGGTTTCTCTGTCCACTCTGTGGCAGTAGAATGCTGATTATGATGCCATGTTTTGTGGAATCACCAAGGTACAACTACAGAGGAATATATGAGTCTGAAGGACATGGAACTCTTAGCTAACACATCACAATATGTGATGCTTGCCAACCAAGCACTACATTCTGGTGCGCTGATGATCAGAACATTCTGCTCCTAAAGGAAAGAAAATACAGCTTGATTGAAAATAAAGTCTCTGTTTATATTAACGCTCTCTCTCTCCCTATATCTATCTATCTATCTATCTATCTATCTATCTATCTATCTATCTATCTATCTATCTATCTATCTATCTATCTATCTATCTATCTATCTATCTATCTATCTATCTATCTATCTATCTATCTATCTATCTATCTATCTATCTATCTATCTATCTATCTATCTATCTATCTATCTATATATATATATATCTATCTATCTCTCTATCTATCTATCTATCTATCTATCTATCTATCTATCTATCTATCTATCTATCTATCTATCTTTATATATGGATACATGCATACACCTACTCATAGATATGCCATGCATTTCTTTGGATTTGTTTCAACCTCTTGCCATTTATTTGAGAATCCCTACTTTTCAAGTGACTGCAAATGAAGTCATCTCTGGCACGTTTTGGCTGATGCAAGGTAACTAAAACACAAGACAACTTTTAATAAAAATCATTGGTTTCTTTGTTAACGTGCACTGTCAAACATGGGACTTTCACACGTCAGGTAAACATGATAACCAATACACAACAGAAGCAGATGCAGATTGCTTATCAATGTCGTGATAGAACAGTTGTGATTTGAGTAGTAGAAGCGCCCCTGAATTGATACTTATTATATACAGCCTGTAAGATAGTCAAAAATGCATGCTAGGAGAGGAGATGCAAATATAAATGTATTAGAAAAATACATAAAGAGGAGTGATATGCTTTTATTCATGCAAGGCTAGAAAAAATCCCCATACTGTCGAAAGCATTCATACACCACCAAATGGAAATAAACAATTCTGACATTAAACGAAAAGGTGACGATGCATTTGTATCATCACCTTGAGAAGGATCATCTAGGATTTGAGCCCAAGCCTCAGCACTTAAAACCAGAAACACTCCACTAAAATAGGAGGCCTGTTGGTGCCAACAATTCTCAAAGTTAATGCTTGTTCTGGTTGAGCATTGAACCGAATGCAGGGCTCTTTTGAAAGTGAGGTCTGTGAATCAACAGATACATCCACATGCCAATTATGTTATTGTTTTTAAGAGAATTCACTTTCTTGGAACGAGACTGCATGAACCCATCTTCAGGGCCTGGACAATTTCATGCAAAACGGCAACTCTCAACATTGCAGCCATGACAATATAACTAGTGTTTCTGCCCGGTTTCGAACCGGGGACCTTTCGCGTGTGAGGCGAACGTGATAACCACTACACTACAGAAACAGATACCTACAGGTGATTCTTCTGTGATGAAACTGCTAAAAACAGACTATTCCAGGGGCATCTGGTTTTAGATTTCTTTCATGCAACCTGCCCGACAGCCCTATCTGAACGCTTGTATATGCCTTGCAAGTTCAGCATTTTTGCAAAATGCTTAAAGAGAAATGTTTCCTATTTGCTCAGGCAGGGCAAGGTTAAAAGCATGAGACTCTAGCAAATAATCATCCACTACTGCAAAGAGAAAATTGATATTGGCTTTGAAATGCATACTTCAAAAGAGCACCAATGAAAGGGCTCGTCCGGGATTTGAACCCGGGACCTCTCGCACCCAAAGCGAGAATCATACCCCTAGACCAACAAGCTGTTGAAAGACCCTCACCTCTGAAAAGGTAATACCAGCTCTAAGCCCGCAATGAAGATCATGCTGGGGTCTTTTTCATGCTTGGTCTGTGAATTCACAGGAAATTCAGTGTCAACGTACCCTTTCTCAAACGATAGCACTATCATTTGTAAGTGTCCCCTTTTATTTTTTCTCAGCATTGGACAAGTCTTACAGGAAGTCAGCAGTTATTTATATATTTCTGCATTGGCTAGAGCCTAAAGAGAAAGAATAAAAAGCTGTTCATAACAACATAAGAAACACATTTTGCCTTTTCTCTCAAATACTTATTCCCTTTGTGCAAATCGGAATGCCAAGGTGAATAGCTGGGCCACAGATTCTGGCTAATTATCTATCTCTTGAATGCAAGAAGCAATAAAAACTGCCTAATGCAGGACTAAAGCATTCCTTGCATAGCCTCTAACATCATAACATAACTGAGCTGCTGGTAACAAGCTAAGCAATGCCTTCCCAAAATGAGAAGTACATGTGCTTATGTGCTTATCCGCTCAATCAGGCTCGATCAGGCGAGATATAGAAAAGGTGGAAAAGGTCCAAATGGCTGTCCCTTCCTTTTTAGGGTGGGTCCTGCTGACTATCATAGGATTCCTCTTAAGAGTGGCCAGGGTCAGAGGAAAAACTTTCAATGCTTCTTAGTGTTCTCTCCAGAAGCAGGCATTTTCTGTGCCTTTAATTTCAGGCTTTTCCCAGCAGTCTCTGTTCTGCCTATGTAAATTAACAAAAGCAGTGCTTATTCCTCACTTGCTCTAATGTCCTTCCTGTCCACAAAGCTCTGCCTAAGTATGCTTTTTTTCTTTTTCAGGGAAATTCTAAATGGTTTCTCTGTCCACTCTGTGGCAGTAGAATGCTGATTATGATGCCATGTTTTGTGGAATCACCAAGGTACAACTACAGAGGAATATATGAGTCTGAAGGACATGGAACTCTTAGCTAACACATCACAATATGTGATGCTTGCCAACCAAGCACTACATTCTGGTGCGCTGATGATCAGAACATTCTGCTCCTAAAGGAAAGAAAATACCGCTTGATTGAAAATAAAGTCTCTGTTTATATTAACGCTCTCTCTCTCCCTATATCTATCTATCTATCTATCTATCTATCTATCTATCTATCTATCTATCTATCTATCTATCTATCTATCTATCTATCTATCTATCTATCTATCTATCTATCTATCTATCTATCTATCTATCTATCTATCTATCTATCTATCTATCTATCTATCTATCTATCTATCTATCTATCTATCTATCTATCTATCTATCTATCTATCTATCTATCTATCTATCTATCTATCTATCTATCTCTCTATCTATCTATCTATCTATCTATCTATCTATCTATCTATCTATCTATCTATCTTTATATATGGATACATGCATACACCTACTCATAGATATGCCATGCATTTCTTTGGATTTGTTTCAACCTCTTGCCATTTATTTGAGAATCCCTACTTTTCAAGTGACTGCAAATGAAGTCATCTCTGGCACGTTTTGGCTGATGCAAGGTACCCAAAACACAAGACAACTTTTAATAAAAATCATTGGTTTCTTTGTTAACGTGCACTGTCAAACATGGGACTTTCACACGTCAGGTAAACATGATAACCAATACACAACAGAAGCAGATGCAGATTGCTTATCAATGTCGTGATAGAACAGTTGTGATTTGAGTAGTAGAAGCGCCCCTGAATTGATACTTATTATATACAGCCTGTAAGATAGTCAAAAATGCATGCTAGGAGAGGAGATGCAAATATAAATGTAGTAGAAAAATACATAAAGAGGAGTGATATGCTTTTATTCATGCAAGGCTAGAAAAAATCCCCATACTGTCGAAAGCATTCATACACCACCAAATGGAAATAAACAATTCTGACATTAAACGAAAAGGTGACGATGCATTTGTATCATCACCTTGAGAAGGATCATCTAGGAATTGAGCCCAAGCCTCAGCACTTAAAACCAGAAACACTCCACTAAAATAGGAGGCCTGTTGGTGCCAACAATTCTCAAAGTTAATGCTTGTTCTGGTTGAGCATTGAACCGAATGCAGGGCTCTTTTGAAAGTGAGGTCTGTGAATCAACAGATACATCCACATGCCAATTATGTTATTGTTTTTAAGAGAATTCATTTTCTTGGAACGAGACTGCATGAACCCATCTTCAGGGCCTGAACAATTTCATGCAAAACGGCAACTCTCAACATTGCAGCTAAGACAATATAACTAGTGTTTCTGCCCGGTTTCAAACCGGGGACCTTTCGCGTGTGAGGCGAACGTGATAACCACTACACTACAGAAACAGATACCTACAGGTGATTCTTCTGTGATGAAACTGCTCAAAACAGACTATTCCAAGGGCATCTGGTTTTAGATTTCTTTCATGCAACCTGCCCGACAGCCCTATCTGAACGCTTGTATATGCCTTGCAAGTTCAGCATTTTTGCAAAATGCTTAAAGAGAAATGTTTCCTATTTGCTCAGGCAGGGCAAGGTTAAACGCATGAGACTCTAGCAAATAATCATCCACTACTGCAAAGAGAAAATTGATATTGGCTTTGAAATGCATACTTCAAAAGAGCACCAATGAAAGGGCTCGTCTGGGATTTGAACCCGGGACCTCTCGCACCCAAAGCGAGAATCATACCCCTAGACCAACGAGCCGTTGAAAGACCCTCACCTCTGAAAAGGTAATACCAGCTCTAAGCCCGCAATGAAGATCATGCTGTGGTCTTTTTCATGCTTGGTCTGTGAATTCACAGGAAATTCAGTGTCAACGTACCCTTTCTCAAACGATAGCACTATCATTTGTAAGTGTCCCCTTTTATTTTTTCTCAGCATTGGACAAGTCTTACAGGAAGTCAGCAGTTATTTATATATTTCTGCATTGGCTAGAGCCTAAAGAGAAAGAATAAAAAGCTGTTCATAACAACATAAGAAACACATTTTGCCTTTTCTCTCAAATACTTATTCCCTTTGTGCAAATCGGAATGCCAAGGTGAATAGCTGGGCCACAGATTCTGGCTAATTATCTATCTCTTGAATGCAAGAAGCAATAAAAACTGCCTAATGCAGGACTAAAGCATTCCTTGCATAGCCTCTAACATCATAACATAACTGAGCTGCTGGTAACAAGCTAAGCAATGCCTTCCCAAAATGAGAAGTACATGTGCTTATGTGCTTATCCGCTCAATCAGGCTCGATCAGGCTCGATCAGGCGAGATATAGAAAAGGTGGAAAAGGTCCAAATGGCTGTCCCTTCCTTTTTAGGGTGGGTCCTGCTGACTATCATAGGATTCCTCTTAAGAGTGGCCAGGGTCAGAGGAAAAACTTTCAATGCTTCTTAGTGTTCTCTCCAGAAGCAGGCATTTTCTGTGCCTTTAATTTCAGGCTTTTCCCAGCAGTCTCTGTTCTGCCTATGTAAATTAACAAAAGCAGTGCTTATTCCTCACTTGCTCTAATGTCCTTCCTGTCCACAAAGCTCTGCCTAAGTATGCTTTTTTTCTTTTTCAGGGAAATTCTAAATGGTTTCTCTGTCCACTCTGTGGCAGTAGAATGCTGATTATGATGCCATGTTTTGTGGAATCACCAAGGTACAACTACAGAGGAATATATGAGTCTGAAGGACATGGAACTCTTAGCTAACACATCACAATATGTGATGCTTGCCAACCAAGCACTACATTCTGGTGCGCTGATGATCAGAACATTCTGCTCCTAAAGGAAAGAAAATACCGCTTGATTGAAAATAAAGTCTCTGTTTATATTAACGCTCTCTCTCTCCCTATATCTATCTATCTATCTATCTATCTATCTATCTATCTATCTATCTATCTATCTATCTATCTATCTATCTATCTATCTATCTATCTATCTATCTATCTATCTATCTATCTATCTATCTATCTATCTATCTATCTATCTATCTTTATATATGGATACATGCATACACCTACTCATAGATATGCCATGCATTTCTTTGGATTTGTTTCAACCTCTTGCCATTTATTTGAGAATCCCTACTTTTCAAGTGACTGCAAATGAAGTCATCTCTGGCACGTTTTGGCTGATGCAAGGTACCCAAAACACAAGACAACTTTTAATAAAAATCATTGGTTTCTTTGTTAACGTGCACTGTCAAACATGGGACTTTCACACGTCAGGTAAACATGATAACCAATACACAACAGAAGCAGATGCAGATTGCTTATCAATGTCGTGATAGAACAGTTGTGATTTGAGTAGTAGAAGCGCCCCTGAATTGATACTTATTATATACAGCCTGTAAGATAGTCAAAAATGCATGCTAGGAGAGGAGATGCAAATATAAATGTAGTAGAAAAATACATAAAGAGGAGTGATATGCTTTTATTCATGCAAGGCTAGAAAAAATCCCCATACTGTCGAAAGCATTCATACACCACCAAATGGAAATAAACAATTCTGACATTAAACGAAAAGGTGACGATGCATTTGTATCATCACCTTGAGAAGGATCATCTAGGAATTGAGCCCAAGCCTCAGCACTTAAAACCAGAAACACTCCACTAAAATAGGAGGCCTGTTGGTGCCAACAATTCTCAAAGTTAATGCTTGTTCTGGTTGAGCATTGAACCGAATGCAGGGCTCTTTTGAAAGTGAGGTCTGTGAATCAACAGATACATCCACATGCCAATTATGTTATTGTTTTTAAGAGAATTCACTTTCTTGGAACGAGACTGCATGAACCCATCTTCAGGGCCTGAACAATTTCATGCAAAACGGCAACTCTCAACATTGCAGCTAAGACAATATAACTAGTGTTTCTGCCCGGTTTCAAACCGGGGACCTTTCGCGTGTGAGGCGAACGTGATAACCACTACACTACAGAAACAGATACCTACAGGTGATTCTTCTGTGATGAAACTGCTCAAAACAGACTATTCCAAGGGCATCTGGTTTTAGATTTCTTTCATGCAACCTGCCCGACAGCCCTATCTGAACGCTTGTATATGCCTTGCAAGTTCAGCATTTTTGCAAAATGCTTAAAGAGAAAT
The DNA here is from genome assembly GCF_964261635.1 of Lissotriton helveticus. Taxonomy (NCBI): domain Eukaryota; kingdom Metazoa; phylum Chordata; class Amphibia; order Caudata; family Salamandridae; genus Lissotriton; species Lissotriton helveticus. Next base: position 820,020,658 of record NC_136069.1, on the reverse strand, counting down.
GTTTCCTATTTGCTCAGGCAGGGCAAGGTTAAACGCATGAGACTCTAGCAAATAATCATCCACTACTGCAAAGAGAAAATTGATATTGGCTTTGAAATGCATACTTCAAAAGAGCACCAATGGAAGGGCTCGTCCGGGATTTGAACCCGGGACCTCTCGCACCCAAAGCGAGAATCATACCCCCAGACCAACGAGCCGTTGAAAGACCCTCACCTCTGAAAAGGTAATACCAGCTCTAAGCCCGCAATGAAGATCATGCTGGGGTCTTTTTCATGCTTGGTCTGTGAATTCACAGGAAATTCAGTGTCAACTTACCCTTTCTCAAACGATAGCACTATCATTTGTAAGTGTCCCCTTTTATTTTTTCTCAGCATTGGACAAGTCTTACAGGAAGTCAGCAGTTATTTATATATTTCTGCATTGGCTAGAGCCTAAAGAGAAAGAATAAAAAGCTGTTCATAACAACATAAGAAACACATTTTGCCTTTTCTCTCAAATACTTATTCCCTTTGTGCAAATCGGAATGCCAAGGTGAATAGCTGGGCCACAGATTCTGGCTAATTATCTATCTCTTGAATGCAAGAAGCAATAAAAACTGCCTAATGCAGGACTAAAGCATTCCTTGCATAGCCTCTAACATCATAACATAACTGAGCTGCTGGTAACAAGCTAAGCAATGCCTTCCCAAAATGAGAAGTACATGTGCTTATGTGCTTATCCGCTCAATCAGGCTCGATCAGGCGAGATATAGAAAAGGTGGAAAAGGTCCAAATGGCTGTCCCTTCCTTTTTAGGGTGGGTCCTGCTGACTATCATAGGATTCCTCTTAAGAGTGGCCAGGGTCAGAGGAAAAACTTTCAATGCTTCTTAGTGTTCTCTCCAGAAGCAGGCATTTTCTGTGCCTTTAATTTCAGGCTTTTCCCAGCAGTCTCTGTTCTGCCTATGTAAATTAACAAAAGCAGTGCTTATTCCTCACTTGCTCTAATGTCCTTCCTGTCCACAAAGCTCTGCCTAAGTATGCTTTTTTTCTTTTTCAGGGAAATTCTAAATGGTTTCTCTGTCCACTCTGTGGCAGTAGAATGCTGATTATGATGCCATGTTTTGTGGAATCACCAAGGTACAACTACAGAGGAATATATGAGTCTGAAGGACATGGAACTCTTAGCTAACACATCACAATATGTGATGCTTGCCAACCAAGCACTACATTCTGGTGCGCTGATGATCAGAACATTCTGCTCCTAAAGGAAAGAAAATACCGCTTGATTGAAAATAAAGTCTCTGTTTATATTAACGCTCTCTCTCTCCCTATATCTATCTATCTATCTATCTATCTATCTATCTATCTATCTATCTATCTATCTATCTATCTATCTATCTATTTATCTATCTATCTATCTATCTATCTATCTATCTATCTATCTATCTATCTATCTATCTATATATCTATCTATCTATCTATCTATCTATCTTTATATATGGATACATGCATACACCTACTCATAGATATGCCATGCATTTCTTTGGATTTGTTTCAACCTCTTGCCATTTATTTGAGAATCCCTACTTTTCAAGTGACTGCAAATGAAGTCATCTCTGGCACGTTTTGGCTGATGCAAGGTAACCAAAACACAAGACAACTTTTAATAAAAATCATTGGTTTCTTTGTTAACGTGCACTGTCAAACATGGGACTTTCACACGTCAGGTAAACATGATAACCAATACACAACAGAAGCAGATGCAGATTGCTTATCAATGTCGTGATAGAACAGTTGTGATTTGAGTAGTAGAAGCGCCCCTGAATTGATACTTATTATATACAGCCTGTAAGATAGTCAAAAATGCATGCTAGGAGAGGAGATGCAAATATAAATGTAGTAGAAAAATACATAAAGAGGAGTGATATGCTTTTATTCATGCAAGGCTAGAAAAAATCCCCATACTGTCGAAAGCATTCATACACCACCAAATGGAAATAAACAATTCTGACATTAAACGAAAAGGTGACGATGCATTTGTATCATCACCTTGAGAAGGATCATCTAGGAATTGAGCCCAAGCCTCAGCACTTAAAACCAGAAACACTCCACTAAAATAGGAGGCCTGTTGGTGCCAACAATTCTCAAAGTTAATGCTTGTTCTGGTTGAGCATTGAACCGAATGCAGGGCTCTTTTGAAAGTGAGGTCTGTGAATCAACAGATACATCCACATGCCAATTATGTTATTGTTTTTAAGAGAATTCACTTTCTTGGAACGAGACTGCATGAACCCATCTTCAGGGCCTGGACAATTTCATGCAAAACAGCAACTCTCAACATTGCAGCCAAGACAATATAACTAGAGTTTCTGCCTGGTTTCGAACCGGGGACCTTTCGCGTGTGAGTCGAACGTGATAACCACTACACTACAGAAACAGATACCTACAGGTGATTCTTCTGTGATGAAACTGCTCAAAACAGACTATTCCAAGGGCATCTGGTTTTAGATTTGTTTCATGCAACCTGCCCGACAGCCCTATCTGAACGCTTGTATATGCCTTGCAAGTTCAGCATTTTTGCAAAATGCTTAAAGAGAAATGTTTCCTATTTGCTCAGGCAGGGCAAGGTTAAAAGCATGAGACTCTAGCAAATAATCATCCACTACTGCAAAGAGAAAATTGATATTGGCTTTGAAATGCATACTTCAAAAGAGCACCAATGAAAGGGCTCGTCCGGGATTTGAACCCGGGACCTCTCGCACCCAAAGCGAGAATCATAACCCTAGACCAACGAGCCGTTGAAAGACACTCACCTCTGAAAAGGTAATACCAGCTCTAAGCCCGCAATGAAGATCATGCTGGGGTCTTTTTCATGCTTGGTCTGTGAATTCACAGGAAATTCAGTGTCAACTTACCCTTTCTCAAACGATAGCACTATCATTTGTAAGTGTCCCCTTTTATTTTTTCTCAGCATTGGACAAGTCTTACAGGAAGTCAGCAGTTATTTATATATTTCTGCATTGGCTAGAGCCTAAAGAGAAAGAATAAAAAGCTGTTCATAACAACATAAGAAACACATTTTGCCTTTTCTCTCAAATACTTATTCCCTTTGTGCAAATCGGAATGCCAAGGTGAATAGCTGGGCCACAGATTCTGGCTAATTATCTATCTCTTGAATGCAAGAAGCAATAAAAACTGCCTAATGCAGGACTAAAGCATTCCTTGCATAGCCTCTAACATCATAACATAACTGAGCTGCTGGTAACAAGCTAAGCAATGCCTTCCCAAAATGAGAAGTACATGTGCTTATGTGCTTATCCGCTCAATCAGGCTCGATCAGGCGAGATATAGAAAAGGTGGAAAAGGTCCAAATGGCTGTCACTTCCTTTTTAGGGTGGGTCCTGCTGACTATCATAGGATTCCTCTTAAGAGTGGCCAGGGTCAGAGGAAAAACTTTCAATGCTTCTTAGTGTTCTCTCCAGAAGCAGGCATTTTCTGTGCCTTTAATTTCAGGCTTTTCCCAGCAGTCTCTGTTCTGCCTATGTAAATTAACAAAAGCAGTGCTTATTCCTCACTTGCTCTAATGTCCTTCCTGTCCACAAAGCTCTGCCTAAGTATGCTTTTTTTCTTTTTCAGGGAAATTCTAAATGGTTTCTCTGTCCACTCTGTGGCAGTAGAATGCTGATTATGATGCCATGTTTTGTGGAATCACCAAGGTACAACTACAGAGGAATATATGAGTCTGAAGGACATGGAACTCTTAGCTAACACATCACAATATGTGATGCTTGCCAACCAAGCACTACATTCTGGTGCGCTGATGATCAGAATATTCTGCTCCTAAAGGAAAGAAAATACCGCTTGATTGAAAATAAAGTCTCTGTTTATATTAACGCTCTCTCTCTCCCTATATCTATCTATCTATCTATCTATCTATCTATCTATCTATCTATCTATCTATCTATCTATCTATCTATCTATCTATCTATCTATCTATCTATCTATCAATCTATCTATCTATCTATCTATCTATCTAGCTTTATATATGGATACATGCATACACCTACTCATAGATATGCCATGCATTTCTTTCGATTTGTTTCAACCACTTGCCATTTATTTGAGAATCCCTACTTTTGAAGTGACTGCAAATGAAGTCATCTCTGGCACGTTTTGGCTGATGCAAGGTAACCAAAACACAGGACAACTTTTAATAAAAATCATTGGTTTCTTTGTTAACATTCACTGTCAAACATGGGACTTTCACACGTCAGGTAAATATGATAACCAATACACAACAGAAGCAGATGCAGATTGCTTATCAATGTCGTGATAGAACAGTTGTGATTTGAGTAGTAGAAGTGCCCCTGAATTGATACTTATTATATACAGCCTGTAAGATAGTCAAAAATGCATGCTAGGAGAGGAGATGCAAATATAAATGTATTAGAAAAATACATAAAGAGGAGTGATATGCTTTTATTCATGCAAGGCTAGAAAAAATCCCCATACTGTCGAAAGCATTCATACACCACCAAATGGAAATAAACAATTCTGACATTAAACGAAAAGGTGACGATGCATTTGTATCATCACCTTGAGAAGGATCATCTAGGAATTGAGCCCAAGCCTCAGCACTTAAAACCAGAAACACTCCACTAAAATAGGAGGCCTGTTGGTGCCAACAATTCTCAAAGTTAATGCTTGTTCTGGTTGAGCATTGAACCGAATGCAGGGCTCTTTTGAAAGTGAGGTCTGTGAATCAACAGATACATCCACATGCCAATTATGTTATTGTTTTTAAGAGAATTCACTTTCTTGGAACGAGACTGCATGAACCCATCTTCAGGGCCTGGACAATTTCATGCAAAACGGCAACTCTCAACATTGCAGCCATGACAATATAACTAGTGTTTCTGCCCGGTTTCGAACCGGGGACCTTTCGCGTGTGAGGCGAACGTGATAACCACTACACTACAGAAACAGATACCTACAGGTGATTCTTCTGTGATGAAACTGCTAAAAACAGACTATTCCAGGGGCATCTGGTTTTAGATTTCTTTCATGCAACCTGCCCGACAGCCCTATCTGAACGCTTGTATATGCCTTGCAAGTTCAGCATTTTTGCAAAATGCTTAAAGAGAAATGTTTCCTATTTGCTCAGGCAGGGCAAGGTTAAAAGCATGAGACTCTAGCATATATTCATCCACTACTGCAAAGAGAAAATTGATATTGGCTTTGAAATGCATACTTCAAAAGAGCACCAATGAAAGGGCTCGTCGGGATTTGAACCCGGGACCTCTCGCACCCAAAGCGAGAATCATACCCCTAGATCAACGAGCCGTTGAAAGACCCTCACCTCTGAAAAGGTAATACCAGCTCTAAGCCCGCAATGAAGATCATGCTGGGGTCTTTTTCATGCTTGGTCTGTGAATTCACAGGAAATTCAGTGTCAACTTACCCTTTCTCAAACGATAGCACTAACATTTGTAAGTGTCCCCTTTTATTTTTTCTCAGCATTGGACAAGTCTTACAGGAAGTCAGCAGTTATTTATATATTTCTGCATTGGCTAGAGCCTAAAGAGAAAGAATAAAAAGCTGTTCATAACAACATAAGAAACACATTTTGCCTTTTCTCTCAAATACTTATTCCCTTTGTGCAAATCGGAATGCCAAGGTGAATAGCTGGGCCACAGATTCTGCCTAATTATCTATCTCTTGAATGCAAGAAGCAATAAAAACTGCCTAATGCAGGACTAAAGCATTCCTTGCATAGCCTCTAACATCATAACATAACTGAGCTGCAGGTAACAAGCTAAGCAATGCCTTCCCAAAATGAGAAGTACATGTGCTTATGTGCTTATCCGCTCAATCAGGCTCGATCAGGCGAGATATAGGAAAGGTGGAAAGGGTCCAAATGGCTGTCCCTTCCTTTTTAGGGTGGGTCCTGCTGACTATCATAGGATTCCTCTTAAGAGTGGCCAGGGTCAGAGGAAAAACTTTCAATGCTTCTTATTGTTCTCTCCAGAAGCAGGCATTTTCTGTGCCTTTAATTTCAGGCTTTTCCCAGCAGTCTCTTTTCTGCCTATGCAAATTAACAAAAGCAGTGCTTATTCCTCACTTGCTCTAATGTCCTTCCTGTCCACAAAGCTCTGCCTAAGTATGCTTTTTTTCTTTTTCGGGGAAATTCTAAATGGTTCTCTGTCCACTCTGTGGCAGTAGAATGCTGATTATGATGCCATGTTTTGTGGAATCACCAAGGTACAACTACAGAGGAATATATGAGTCTGAAGGACATGGAACTCTTAGCTAACACATCACAATATGTGATGCTTGCCAACCAAGCACTACATTCTGGTGCGCTGATGATCAGAATATTCTGCTCCTAAAGGAAAGAAAATACCGCTTGATTGAAAATAAAGTCTCTGTTTATATTAACGCTCTCTCTCTCCCTATATCTATCTATCTATCTATCTATCTATCTATCTATCTATCTATCTATCTATCTATCTATCTATCTATCTATCTATCTATCTATCTATCTATCTATCTATCTATCTATCTATCTATCTATCTATCTATCTATCTATCTATCTATCTATCTATCTATCTATCTATCTATCTATCTATCTATCTATCAATCTATCTATCTATCTATCTATCTATCTATCTATCTATCTATCTATCTATCTATCTAGCTTTATATATGGATACATGCATACACCTACTCATAGATATGCCATGCATTTCTTTCGATTTGTTTCAACCTCTTGCCATTTATTTGAGAATCCCTACTTTTGAAGTGACTGCAAATGAAGTCATCTCTGGCACGTTTTGGCTGATGCAAGGTAACCAAAACACAAGACAACTTTTAATAAAAATCATTGGTTTCTTTGTTAACATTCACTGTCAAACATGGGACTTTCACACGTCAGGTAAATATGATAACCAATACACAACAGAAGCAGATGCAGATTGCTTATCAATGTCGTGATAGAACAGTTGTGATTTGAGTAGTAGAAGCGCCCCTGAATTGATACTTATTATATACAGCCTGTAAGATAGTCAAAAATGCATGCTAGGAGAGGAGATGCAAATATAAATGTATTAGAAAAATACATAAAGAGGAGTGATATGCTTTTATTCATGCAAGGCTAGAAAAAATCCCCATACTGTCGAAAGCATTCATACACCACCAAATGGAAATAAACAATTCTGACATTAAACGAAAAGGTGACGGTGCATTTGTATCATCACCTTGAGAAGGATCATCTAGGAATTGAGCCCAAGCCTCAGCACTTAAAACCAGAAACACTCCACTAAAATAGGAGGCCTGTTGGTGCCAACAATTCTCAAAGTTAATGCTTGTTCTGGTTGAGCATTGAACCGAATGCAGGGCTCTTTTGAAAGTGAGGTCTGTGAATCAACAGATACATCCACATGCCAATTATGTTATTGTTTTTAAGAGAATTCACTTTCTTGGAACGAGACTGCATGAACCCATCTTCAGGGCCTGGACAATTTCATGCAAAACGGCAACTCTCAACATTGCAGCCATGACAATATAACTAGTGTTTCTGCCCGGTTTCGAACCGGGGACCTTTCGCGTGTGAGGCGAACGTGATAACCACTACACTACAGAAACAGATACCTACAGGTGATTCTTCTGTGATGAAACTGCTAAAAACAGACTATTCCAGGGGCATCTGGTTTTAGATTTCTTTCATGCAACCTGCCCGACAGCCCTATCTGAACGCTTGTATATGCCTTGCAAGTTCAGCATTTTTGCAAAATGCTTAAAGAGAAATGTTTCCTATTTGCTCAGGCAGGGCAAGGTTAAAAGCATGAGACTCTAGCATATATTCATCCACTACTGCAAAGAGAAAATTGATATTGGCTTTGAAATGCATACTTCAAAAGAGCACCAATGAAAGGGCTCGTCGGGATTTGAACCCGGGACCTCTCGCACCCAAAGCGAGAATCATACCCCTAGATCAACGAGCCGTTGAAAGACCCTCACCTCTGAAAAGGTAATACCAGCTCTAAGCCCGCAATGAAGATCATGCTGGGGTCTTTTTCATGCTTGGTCTGTGAATTCACAGGAAATTCAGTGTCAACTTACCCTTTCTCAAACGATAGCACTAACATTTGTAAGTGTCCCCTTTTATTTTTTCTCAGCATTGGACAAGTCTTACAGGAAGTCAGCAGTTATTTATATATTTCTGCATTGGCTAGAGCCTAAAGAGAAAGAATAAAAAGCTGTTCATAACAACATAAGAAACACATTTTGCCTTTTCTCTCAAATACTTATTCCCTTTGTGCAAATCGGAATGCCATGGTGAATAGCTGGGCCACAGATTCTGCCTAATTATCTATCTCTTGAATGCAAGAAGCAATAAAAACTGCCTAATGCAGGACTAAAGCATTCCTTGCATAGCCTCTAACATCATAACATAACTGAGCTGCAGGTAACAAGCTAAGCAATGCCTTCCCAAAATGAGAAGTACATGTGCTTATGTGCTTATCCGCTCAATCAGGCTCGATCAGGCGAGATATAGGAAAGGTGGAAAGGGTCCAAATGGCTGTCCCTTCCTTTTTAGGGTGGGTCCTGCTGACTATCATAGGATTCCTCTTAAGAGTGGCCAGGGTCAGAGGAAAAACTTTCAATGCTTCTTATTGTTCTCTCCAGAAGCAGGCATTTTCTGTGCCTTTAATTTCAGGCTTTTCCCAGCAGTCTCTTTTCTGCCTATGCAAATTAACAAAAGCAGTGCTTATTCCTCACTTGCTCTAATGTCCTTCCTGTCCACAAAGCTCTGCCTAAGTATGCTTTTTTTCTTTTTCGGGGAAATTCTAAATGGTTCTCTGTCCACTCTGTGGCAGTAGAATGCTGATTATGATGCCATGTTTTGTGGAATCACCAAGGTACAACTACAGAGGAATATATGAGTCTGAAGGACATGGAACTCTTAGCTAACACATCACAATATGTGATGCTTGCCAACCAAGCACTACATTCTGGTGCGCTGATGATCAGAATATTCTGCTCCTAAAGGAAAGAAAATACCGCTTGATTGAAAATAAAGTCTCTGTTTATATTAACGCTCTCTCTCTCCCTATATCTATCTATCTATCTATCTATCTATCTATCTATCTATCTATCTATCTATCTATCTATCTATCTATCTATCTATCTATCTATCTATCTATCTATCTATCTATCTATCTATCTATCTATCTATCTATCTATCTATCTATCTATCTATCTATCTATCTATCTATCTATCTATCTATCTATCTATCTATCTATCTATCAATCTATCTATCTATCTATCTATCTATCTATCTATCTATCTATCTATCTATCTATCTATCTATCTAGCTTTATATATGGATACATGCATACACCTACTCATAGATATGCCATGCATTTCTTTCGATTTGTTTCAACCTCTTGCCATTTATTTGAGAATCCCTACTTTTGAAGTGACTGCAAATGAAGTCATCTCTGGCACGTTTTGGCTGATGCAAGGTAACCAAAACACAAGACAACTTTTAATAAAAATCATTGGTTTCTTTGTTAACATTCACTGTCAAACATGGGACTTTCACACGTCAGGTAAACATGATAACCAATACACAACAGAAGCAGATGCAGATTGCTTATCAATGTCGTGATAGAACAGTTGTGATTTGAGTAGTAGAAGCGCCCCTGAATTGATACTTATTATATACAGCCTGTAAGATAGTCAAAAATGCATGCTAGGAGAGGAGATGCAAATATAAATGTAGTAGAAAAATACATAAAGAGGATTGATATGCTTTTATTCATGCAAGGCTAGAAAAAATCCCCATACTGTCGAAAGCATTCATACACCACCAAATGGAAATAAACAATTCTGACATTAAACGAAAAGGTGACGATGCATTTGTATCATCACCTTGAGAAGGATCATCTAGGAATTGAGCCCAAGCCTCAGCACTTAAAACCAGAAACACTCCACTAAAATAGGAGGCCTGTTGGTGCCAACAATTCTCAAAGTTAATGCTTGTTCTGGTTGAGCATTGAACCGAATGCAGGGCTCTTTTGAAAGTGAGGTCTGTGAATCAACAGATACATCCACATGCCAATTATGTTATTGTTTTTAAGTGAATTCACTTTCTTGGAACGAGACTGCATGAACCCATCTTCAGGGCCTGGACAATTTCATGCAAAACAGCAACTCTCAACATTGCAGCCAAGACAATATAACTAGAGTTTCTGCCCGGTTTCGAACCGGGGACCTTTCGCGTGTGAGTCGAACGTGATAACCACTACACTACAGAAACAGATACCTACAGGTGATTCTTCTGTGATGAAACTGCTCAAAACAGACTATTCCAAGGGCATCTGGTTTTAGATTTCTTTCATGCAACCTGCCCGACAGCCCTATCTGAACGCTTGTATATGCCTTGCAAGTTCAGCATTTTTGCAAAATGCTTAAAGAGAAATGTTTCCTATTTGCTCAGGCAGGGCAAGGTTAAAAGCATGAGACTCTAGCAAATAATCATCCACTACTGCAAAGAGAAAATTGATATTGGCTTTGAAATGCATACTTCAAAAGAGCACCAATGAAAGGGCTCGTCCGGGATTTGAACCCAGGACCTCTCGCACCCAAAGCGAGAATCATACCCCTAGACCAACGAGCCGTTGAAAGACCCTCACCTCTGAAAAGGTAATACCAGCTCTAAGCCCGCAATGAAGATCATGCTGGGGTCTTTTTCATGCTTGGTCTGTGAATTCACAGGAAATTCAGTGTCAACTTACCCTTTCTCAAACGATAGCACTATCATTTGTAAGTGTCCCCTTTTATTTTTTCTCAGCATTGGACAAGTCTTACAGGAAGTCAGCAGTTATTTATATATTTCTGCATTGGCTAGAGCCTAAAGAGAAGGAATAAAAAGTTGTTCATAACAACATAAGAAACACATTTTGCCTTTTCTCTCCAATACTTATTCCCTTTGTGCAAATCGGAATGCCAAGGTGAATAGCTGGGCCACAGATTCTGGCTAATTATCTATCTCTTGAATGCAAGAAGCAATAAAAACTGCCTAATGCAGGACTAAAGCATTCCTTGCATAGCCTCTAACATCATAACATAACTGAGCTGCTGGTAACAAGCTAAGCAATGCCTTCCCAAAATGAGAAGTACATGTGCTTATCCGCTCAATAAGGCTCGATCAGGCGAGATATAGAAAAGGTGGAAAGGGTCCAAATGGCTGTCCCTTCCTTTTTAGGGTGGGTCCTGCTGACTATCATAGGATTCCTCTTAAGAGTGGCCAGGGTCAGAGGAAAAACTTTCAATGCTTCTTAATGTTCTCTCCAGAAGCAGGCATTTTCTGTGCCTTTAATTTCAGGCTTTTCCCAGCAGTCTCTGTTCTGCCTATGTAAATTAACAAAAGCAGTGCTTATTCCTCACTTGCTCTACTGTCCTTCCTGTCCACAAAGCTCTGCCTAAGTATGCTTTTTTTCTTTTTCAGGGAAATTCTAAATGGTTTCTCTGTCCACTCTGTGGCAGAAGAATGCTGATTATGATGCCATGTTTTGTGGAATCACCAAGGTACAACTACAGAGGAATATATGAGTCTGAAGGACATGGAACTCTTAGCTAACACATCACAATATGTGATGCTTGCCAACCAAGCACTACATTCTGGTGCGCTGATGATCAGAACATTCTGCTCCTAAAGGAAAGAAAATACCGCTTGATTGAAAATAAAGTCTCTGTTTATATTAACGCTCTCTCTCTCCCTATATCTATCTATCTATCTATCTATCTATCTATCTATCTATCTATCTATCTATCTATCTATCTATCTATCTATCTATCTATCTATCTATCTATCTATCTATCTATCTATCTATCTATCTATCTATCTATCTATCTATCTATCTATCTATATATCTATCTATCTATCTATCTATCTATCTATCTATCTATCTTTATATATGGATACATGCATACACCTACTCATAGATATGCCATGCATTTCTTTGGATTTGTTTCAACCTCTTGCCATTTATTTGAGAATCCCTACTTTTCAAGTGACTGCAAATTAAGTCATCTCTGGCACGTTTTGGCTGATGCAAGGTAACCAAAACACAAGACAACTTTTAATAAAAATCATTGGTTTCTTTGTTAACGTGCACTGTCAAACATGGGACTTTCAAACGTCAGGTAAACATGATAACCAATACACAACAGAAGCAGATGCAGATTGCTTATCAATGTCGTGATAGAACAGTTGTGATTTGAGTAGTAGAAGCGCCCCTGAATTGATACTTATTATATACAGCCTGTAAGATAGTCAAAAATGCATGCTAGGAGAGGAGATGCAAATATAAATGTAGTAGAAAAATACATAAAGAGGAGTGATATGCTTTTATTCATGCAAGGCTAGAAAAAATCCCCATACTGTCGAAAGCATTCATACACCACCAAATGGAAATAAACAATTCTGACATTAAACGAAAAGGTGACGATGCATTTGTATCATCACCTTGAGAAGGATCATCTAGGAATTGAGCCCAAGCCTCAGCACTTAAAACCAGAAACACTCCACTAAAATAGGAGGCCTGTTGGTGCCAACAATTCTCAAAGTTAATGCTTGTTCTGGTTGAGCATTGAACCGAATGCAGGGCTCTTTTGAAAGTGAGGTCTGTGAATCAACAGATACATCCACATGCCAATTATGTTATTGTTTTTAAGAGAATTCACTTTCTTGGAACGAGACTGCATGAACCCATCTTCAGGGCCTGGACAATTTCATGCAAAACAGCAACTCTCAACATTGCAGCCAAGACAATATAACTAGAGTTTCTGCCCGGTTTCGAACCGGGGACCTTTCGCGTGTGAGTCGAACGTGATAACCACTACACTACAGAAACAGATACCTACAGGTGATTCTTCTGTGATGAAACTGCTCAAAACAGACTATTCCAAGGGCATCTGGTTTTAGATTTCTTTCATGCAACCTGCCCGACAGCCCTATCTGAACGCTTGTATATGCCTTGCAAGTTCAGCATTTTTGCAAAATGCTTAAAGAGAAATGTTTCCTATTTGCTCAGGCAGGGCAAGGTTAAAAGCATGAGACTCTAGCAAATAATCATCCACTACTGCAAAGAGAAAATTGATATTGGCTTTGAAATGCATACTTCAAAAGAGCACCAATGAAAGGGCTCGTCCGGGATTTGAACCCGGGACCTCTCGCACCCAAAGCGAGAATCATACCCCTAGACCAACGAGCCGTTGAAAGACCCTCACCTCTGAAAAGGTAATACCAGCTCTAAGCCCGCAATGAAGATCATGCTGGGGTCTTTTTCATGCTTGGTCTGTGAATTCACAGGAAATTCAGTGTCAACTTACCCTTTCTCAAACGATAGCACTATCATTTGTAAGTGTCCCCTTTTATTTTTTCTCAGCATTGGACAAGTCTTACAGGAAGTCAGCAGTTATTTATATATTTCTGCATTGGCTAGAGCCTAAAGAGAAAGAATAAAAAGCTGTTCATAACAACATAAGAAACACATTTTGCCTTTTCTCTCAAATACTTATTCCCTTTGTGCAAATCGGAATGCCAAGGTGAATAGCCGGGCCACAGATTCTGGCTAATTATCTATCTCTTGAATGCAAGAAGCAATAAAAACTGCCTAATGCAGGACTAAAGCATTCCTTGCATAGCCTCTAACATCATAACATAACTGAGTTGCTGGTAACAAGCTAAGCAATGCCTTCCCAAAATGAGAAGTACATGTGCTTATGTGCTTATCCGCTCAATCAGCGCTCGATCAGGCTCGATATAGGAAAGGTGGAAAGGGTCCAAATGGCTGTCCCTTCCTTTTTAGGGTGGGTCCTGCTGACTATCATAGGATTCCTCTTAAGAGTGGCCAGGGTCAGAGGAAAAACTTTCAATGCTTCTTAGTGTTCTCTCCAGAAGCAGGCATTTTCTGTGCCTTTAATTTCAGGCTTTTCCCAGCAGTCTCTGTTCTGCCTATGTAAATTAACAAAAGCAGTGCTTATTCCTCACTTGCTCTAATGTCCTTGCTGTCCACAAAGCTCTGCCTAAGTATGCTTTTTTTCTTTTTCAGGGAAATTCTAAATGGTTTCTCTGTCCACTCTGTGGCAGTAGAATGCTGATTATGATGCCATGTTTTGTGGAATCACCAAGGTACAACTACAGAGGAATATATGAGTCTGAAGGACATGGAACTCTTAGCTAACACATCACAATATATGATGCTTGCCAACCAAGCACTACATTCTGGTGCGCTGATGATCAGAACATTCTGCTCCTAAAGGAAAGAAAATACCGCTTGATTGAAAATAAAGTCTCTGTTTATATTAACGCTCTCTCTCTCCCTATATCTATCTATCTATCTATCTATCTATCTATCTATCTATCTATCTATCTATCTATCTATCTATCTATCTATCTATCTATCTATCTATCTATCTATCTATCTATCTATCTATCTATCTATCTATCTATCTATCTATCTATCTATCTATATCTCTATCTATCTATCTATCTATCTATCTATCTATCTATCTATCTATCTATCTATCTATCTATCTTTATATATGGATACATGCATACACCTACTCATAGATATGCCATGCATGGTCTTTGGATTTGTTTCAACCTCTTGCCATTTATTTGAGAATCCCTACTTTTCAAGTGACTGCAAATGAAGTCATCTCTGGCACGTTTTGGCTGATGCAAGGTAACCAAAACACAAGACAACTTTTAATAAAAATCATTGGTTTCTTTGTTAACGTGCACTGTCAAACATGGGACTTTCACACGTCAGGTAAATATGATAACCAATACACAACAGAAGCAGATGCAGATTGCTTATCAATGTCGTGATAGAACAGTTGTGATTTGAGTAGTAGAATCGCCCCTGAATTGATACTTATTATATACAGCCTGTAAGATAGTCAAAAATGCATGCTAGGAGAGGAGATGCAAATATAAATGTATTAGAAAAATACATAAAGAGGAGTGATATGCTTTTATTCATGCAAGGCTAGAAAAAATCCCCATACTGTCGAAAGCATTCATACACCACCAAATGGAAATAAACAATTCTGACATTAAACGAAAAGGTGACGATGCATTTGTATCATCACCTTGAGAAGGATCATCTAGGAATTGAGCCCAAGCCTCAGCACTTAAAACCAGAAACACTCCACTAAAATAGGAGGCCTGTTGGTGCCAACAATTCTCAAAGTTAATGCTTGTTCTGGTTGAGCATTGAACTGAATGCAGGGCTCTTTTGAAAGTGAGGTCTGTGAATCAACAGATACATCCACATGCCAATTATGTTATTGTTTTTAAGAGAATTCACTTTCTTGGAACGAGACTGCATGAACCCATCTTCAGGGCCTGGACAATTTCATGCAAAACGGCAACTCTCAACATTGCAGCCAAGACAATATAAGTAGTGTTTCTGCCCAGTTTCGAACCGGGGACCTTTCGCGTGTGAGGCGAACGTGATAACCACTACACTACAGAAACAGATACCTACAGGTGATTCTTCTGTGATGAAACTGCTCAAAACAGACTATTCCAAGGGCATCTGGTTTTAGATTTCTTTCATGCAACCTGCCCGACAGCCCTATCTGAACGCTTGTATATGCCTTGCAAGTTCAGCATTTTTGCAAAATGCTTAAAGAGAAATGTTTCCTATTTGCTCAGGCAGGGCAAGGTTAAAAGCATGAGACTCTAGCAAATAATCATCCACTACTGCAAAGAGAAAATTGATATTGGCTTTGAAATGCATACTTCAAAAGAGCACCAATGAAAGGGCTCGTCCGGGATTTGAACCCGGGACCTCTCGCACCCAAAGCGAGAATCATACCCCTAGACCAACGAGCCGTTGAAAGACCCTCACCTCTGAAAAGGTAATACCAGCTCTAAGCCCGCAATGAAGATCATGCTGGGGTCTTTTTCATGCTTGGTCTGTGAATTCACAGGAAATTCAGTGTCAACTTACCCTTTCTCAAACGATAGCACTATCATTTGTAAGTGTCCCCTTTTATTTTTTCTCAGCATTGGACAAGTCTTACAGGAAGTCAGCAGTTATTTATATATTTCTGCATTGGCTAGAGCCTAAAGAGAAGGAATAAAAAGCGGTTCATAACAACATAAGAAACACATTTTGCCTTTTCTCTCCAATACTTATTCCCTTTGTGCAAATCGGAATGCCAAGGTGAATAGCTGGGCCACAGATTCTGGCTAATTATCTATCTCTTGAATGCAAGAAGCAATAAAAACTGCCTAATGCAGGACTAAAGCATTCCTTGCATAGCCTCTAACATCATAACATAACTGAGCTGCTGGTAACAAGCTAAGCAATGCCTTCCCAAAATGAGAAGTACATGTGCTTATGTGCTTATCCGCTCAATCAGGCTCGATCAGGCGAGATATAGGAAAGGTGGAAAGGGTCCAAATGGCTGTCCCTTCCTTTTTAGGGTGGGTCCTGCTGACTATCATAGGATTCCTCTTAAGAGTGGCCAGGGTCAGAGGAAAAACTTTCAATGCTTCTTAGTGTTCTCTCCAGAAGCAGGCATTTTCTGTGCCTTTAATTTCAGGCTTTTCCCAGCAGTCTCTGTTCTGCCTATGAAAATTAACAAAAGCAGTGCTTATTCCTCACTTGCTCTAATGTCCTTCCTGTCCACAAAGCTCTGCCTAAGTATGCTTTTTTTCTTTTTCAGGGAAATTCTAAATGGTTTCTCTGTCCACTCTGTGGCAGTAGAATGCTGATTATGATGCCATGTTTTGTGGAATCACCAAGGTACAACTACAGAGGAATATATGAGTCTGAAGGACATGGAACTCTTAGCTAACACATCACAATATGTGATGCTTGCCAACCAAGCACTACATTCTGGTGCACTGATGATCAGAATATTCTGCTCCTAAAGGAAAGAAAATACCGCTTGATTGAAAATAAAGTCTCTGTTTATATTAACGCTCTCTCTCTCCCTATATCTATCTATCTATCTATCTATCTATCTATCTATCTATCTATCTATCTATCTATCTATCTATCTATCTATCTATCTATCTATCTATCTATCTATCTATCTATCTATCTATCTATCTATCTATCTATCTATCTATCTATCTATCTATCTATCTATCTATCTATCTATCTATCTATCTATCTATCTATATATCTATCTATCTATCTATCTATCTATCTATCTATCTATCTATCTATCTATCTATCTATCTTTATATATGGATACATGCATACACCTACTCATAGATATGCCATGCATTTCTTTCGATTTGTTTCAACCTCTTGCCATTTATTTGAGAATCCCTACTTTTGAAGTGACTGCAAATGAAGTCATCTCTGGCACGTTTTGGCTGATGCAAGGTAACCAAAACACAAGACAACTTTTAATAAAAATCATTGGTTTCTTTGTTAACGTTCACTGTCAAACATGGGACTTTCACACGTCAGGTAAATATGATAACCAATACACAACAGAAGCAGATGCAGATTGCTTATCAATGTCGTGATAGAACAGTTGTGATTTGAGTAGTAGAAGCGCCCCTGAATTGATACTTATTATATACAGCCTGTAAGATAGTCAAAAATGCATGCTAGGAGAGGAGATGCAAATATAAATGTATTAGAAAAATACATAAAGAGGAGTGATATGCTTTTATTCATGCAAGGCTAGAAAAAATCCCCATACTGTCGAAAGCATTCATACACCACCAAATGGAAATAAACAATTCTGACATTAAACGAAAAGGTGACGATGCATTTGTATCATCACCTTGAGAAGGATCATCTAGGAATTGAGCCCAAGCCTCAGCACTTAAAACCAGAAACACTCCACTAAAATAGGAGGCCTGTTGGTGCCAAAAATTCTCAAAGTTAATGCTTGTTCTGGTTGAGCATTGAACCGAATGCAGGGCTCTTTTGAAAGTGAGGTCTGTGAATCAACAGATACATCCACATGCCAATTATGTTATTGTTTTTAAGAGAATTCACTTTCTTGGAACGAGACTGCATGAACCCATCTTCAGGGCCTGGACAATTTCATGCAAAACGGCAACTCTCAACATTGCAGCCAAGACAATATAACTAGTGTTTCTGCCCGGTTTCGAACCGGGGACCTTTCGCGTGTGAGGCGAACGTGATAACCACTACACTACAGAAACAGATACCTACAGGTGATTCTTCTGTGATGAAACTGCTCAAAACAGACTATTCCAAGGGCATCTGGTTTTAGTTTTCTTTCATGCAACCTGCCCGACAGCCCTATCTGAACGCTTGTATATGCCTTGCAAGTTCAGCATTTTTGCAAAATGCTTAAAGAGAAATGTTTCCTATTTGCTCAGGCAGGGCAAGGTTAAAAGCATGAGACTCTAGCAAATAATCATCCACTACTGCAAAGAGAAAATTGATATTGGCTTTGAAATGCATACTTCAAAAGAGCACCAATGAAAGGGCTCGTCCGGGATTTGAACCCGGGACCTCTCGCACCCAAAGCGAGAATCATACCCCTAGACCAACGAGCCGTTGAAAGACCCTCTCCTCGGAAAAGGTAATACCAGCTCTAAGCCCGCAATGAAGATCATGCTGGGGTCTTTTTCATGCTTGGTCTGTGAATTCACAGGAAATTCAGTGTCAACTTACCCTTTCTCAAACGATAGCACTATCATTTGTAAGTGTCCCCTTTTATTTTTTCTCAGCATTGGACAAGTCTTACAGGAAGTCAGCAGTTATTTATATATTTCTGCATTGGCTAGAGCCTAAAGAGAAAGAATAAAAAGCTGTTCATAACAACATAAGAAACACATTTTGCCTTTTCTCTCAAATACTTATTCCCTTTGTGCAAATCGGAATGCCAAGGTGAATAGCTGGGTGTTAGACCTGTCTGGATTTTTTGCGCAGTCCCTCCTCATTATTATTTATTTTGTCCCCTTTTTGCCCCTCATACCCTTACTATTTTTTGTGTCTACTACTTTTTAGGTGTTGGTCAAGGGGATAGGTGTTCTTTTTCCCCCTCATAATCTTTTACCTCAGGCCCTGAGGCCTGTTCTGACAGGAAAGTTGGCACCACCTAAAATGGTGGCCACCAACTGCCCTAACTGTCACACCCAGAACTTGGCCATAGCCTAGCATAGGGCATTCTAGAACCTTCTGGTCCACTCTGGACCACTGAAGGGCAGCCTATATAAGGCGGAATGCGAGGCAGCCATTTTGTCTACCTGTGGAAGTCAGCTGGAGGGCAGGTGGTAGCTGAGGGTGGGAAGAGGTTGGACACAGGGTTGACCTCCTGATCTGGGAGGCTGCTTTACTGGTTTAACCCACTATTCCCCTGTTGGTTACTCGCCCTGGCCCCGCTGTGGGAAGTTGCTGGAGACCCTGGGCGCCTAGCTTGCCCCTTTCTAACTAATAGTGGGGAAGCCCTAGGAGAAGGAGACTGCAGCGCTGCGGAGCGCAGTCCTCTGCCCAGAGACTGGTAATTGAGATAGACTGTTCCCTGGTCCCTGATTCTCTGGAGCGTCACCTCTCACCTGCTGTGGTGGAGCGCCACTGAGGAGAGTAGAAGCCAGGAGAAAATGGGCTGATCCGCCCTTCTGAACCCCCAAGTTGGCACTGGACGAGCGGCGCCGTTGTGGAGCCGAGTTTGTGTGCCCTGTGGTGAGAAGCAGACCGGGGAGAGCCCTTGTCAAGTGCCCAGAGGAAGAGCAGCGTCAGACAAACAGCGCGGTCTCCGGAGGTGAGACACTCCTCTCTCGCGCATGCCCAGTGGCGCTGTCAGGCTCCGTGAGGCGGAGTTGGAGTAGTGCAGGCTGGAGCGAGGGGAGCGCCGCGCATGACTGGAAGAGCAGCGCGACCCCTTTCAAAGTGAGGAGAGCGCCGCGCATGACTGGAAGAGCAGCGCGACCCCTTTCAAAGTGAGGAGAGACGCGGAGAGTCCCTCGGCAGTTGCTACACAGAGGAGCTTTTCTCTTTTTCCCCCCCCCGGCTCGAGCGCCCTGCAGTGAAGTGAGCGCGAGCGGGGAGGGAAATATCTGAAACCCCCAGCGGCCCCCTTCCTTCTGAAAAGTATTAGCGGGAGCGGAGCAGCGCGACCCCTTCCCAGCGCCTGTGTGGCTGTACTGGCGAGGAGGCAGCGCTGAGAGTAAGAGACCATTAGCGGTGAGCTCCAGCTGATAACGCTGCATCACAAGTAAGGTGGGGGATCTGGGTTAGTAAAGACTGGACCACGAGAAAGGAAGGTCCTACAACTAAAAGTACTATGAACAAGTCCCTAGTGTGAGTTCATGGGACAGGTTTAATGATATTGTGATCCTGAGACTGGGGGGAAATCTCCCAAAGTACTTAACCTGGTTACTGAAGCAAGATAAGATTGCCAGATTGAGGAACTGAGTAATATTGCTGGTTAGGATGTTTGTTTTTATTACAGAGTGGGACAAGTGAAGAAACTAGATAACAGTAGTGATAGAAACCAAAGTTAATTAAGGTTGCTGTCTGATGCCATGTTTATTTTTGACCATAGCTCTTGAAGCAGGTTCATATTCCTGGAGGTGGCACTACTGATGTTCATGATGTCCAAATGAAATGAAAGCTACTGCTGATTAACTTATTATTAATTCAATGATATCTTCTTGTGCTTATATTGTATGATAGTTTTCTCTCCCAAACTCTAGTGAATTGCTCTTTACTTGATTTATTGTAAAGTACTGAACTGTAAATGCTAACCGAATAAGAGAACAGAATATATTATTTTTATAAAACAGTACTTATTTTTCCACATTTTTGGTGCAGCGTTTTCTTTTGTGTGATATTGCGTGATTTTACTTAAGGGTGGTCTGCAACCTTAACACTGTGCCTCTGAAATGCTTGTCTTGCCCTAGGCCAGGCTACCCAGTTCCAACATTTGGTGCCTAGCGGTGGGATTACTGACTTGGTTGCAGCTACTCACTAGTAATTCAACGCAATACACTAAACCTACACCAGGAGTTTTCTCCTTGCGGCCCTCCTAATTAACATTTTTGTTTTTGCTAAATTTATTTCTGGTGGTGGGTGGAGGTTGACCCTAGGACACTTTCGGTTTCCTCCTGTGTGAAAAGTTTATACTCTAGCAAAAATGGAGATAAATGTGGAAGAGCTGGATAACTATTCTGTGACCCAACTAAGGGACTGGTGTCAGCAGCAAGGTGTGTTTTTCAACAAGGGTGCCAAGAAAGGCGAGCTGCAGACCAGCATACGGGCATGGGTGGAGGCTCATTCCGGGGAGGTACCAGTGTCAGAAGGGAGTGACAGGGACACTGTCGTTGAGACTGCAATGCTGTACCAAACGGAGGGGGGAAATCTACTGACAGGTTCCAAGACACCTCCCAGGGCAGGCAGTAGCGTCTCAGAGAAGGGTTTAACTGAAGCCGAGCTAGAAGATAGGAGGGAGGAGAGGAGAATGAGGCTGGAGTTAGCTAGGATGGATATGCAAAGGGAGGAAAGGAGGTTAGCTCATGAGCGAACCCTCAAGGAAATGGACCTACAGGTCCTAATACGAAGGTCTCCCACTCCAGACAATGGTGGCAGCGAAAAGAAAGTAGACACCAGGGAATCCAGACCCTACTTACCTAAAGATGTCATCGCTAGTTACACCTCAGGTGATGACATAGCCAAATGGTTAGCCGCCTACGAAGTTTCTTTAAGGGCTCATGGGATCCTAGAAACTCACTGGGGAGGTGGGTTGTACAAATACATGCCACCTGCTGGCAGAGACACTTTGTTGGCTCTGGAGCAGAATGAGCAAACCCACTACCCTGCCATGAAGGTGGCACTGGTGAAAAAGTTTGGACTTACCCATGAAAGGTACAGACAAAAGTTCAGGGGAAGTCACAAAATGAGTAACCAGAATTGGGTAGACTTTCTAGACTACGCCAAGAAAGCTTTAGAGGGTTGGGTCAAGGGCAGCGAGGTAAAAGATTATGAGGGGCTGTACAATCTATTTTTGAAAGAACACCTCCTCGAGAAATGCTTTCCCGAGTTGCGCCAACACCTGGTGGACAGCAAGCTGACCGATCCCCGGAAGCTTGCAGAGGAGGCGGACACTTGGGCAAGTACCCGGGTGTCCTCCAAGGGGACTGGAGGGGATTCTCAAAAAGCCGGACAGGGCGCCCCCCAGAAGAAAGAGGGAGGAGATAAAAAGAAGGAGTTCTCCAAAGGTCCCCAAAATAATTTCCAAGGTAAGGGAGCAGGTTTCACCCCTAGGGCAAACCCGCCCAGAAACCCTAATCCTGGCCAAAGCCAGCAGCCAAGGGTTCTCCACTGTTTTGAATGCGGTGGTGTTGGACATTATAAGGGAGATGTCAAATGCCCAAAAAGACCACCCCCTCCCACCGGAGGAAAGTCACCGGGAGTAGCTAGTGTAGCGCTCGGGGAGGAGTTGCCCTTAGATAAGGGGGGTGAGTGGGCGGGTGTCACCTTGGTGTCCCTGGGAGAGCGGGAGATGGTGCCAAAGATCCAGGTGCCCCCAAATACTATCAAGTATGGGCAATGGGTTACCATCAATGGCCAAAGAGGGGAGGCTCTGAGAGATACAGGAGCCAGTATGACTATGGTGAGAAGTCAACTGGTGTCTCCAGAGCAGGTTGTTCCTACTGTACTCCACCCCGCCGCGATGGCTGACGGCAGAATGGGCCACTATCCAGTGGCTGAGGTTCCCTTTGAGTGGGAAGGGGTTGCAGGTTCACTTCGAGTTGCCGTAAGCCCTGCCGTGCCAGTTGATTGTCTGTTGGGGAATGACATGGAGCACAACACTTGGAGAGAGGTGGAATACCGGACGCATTCTGCGATGCTGGGTACACCTGACTGGGCCTGTGTAAGCACACGGTCTGCGACTGCCCGGAGAGGGAGTTCGCCTGGGTTGGAGCCTGGAACAATGGCCCAACCCGCTGCCAAAAAGGGTCAGAAGCGGAGACAGGGACAGCCTGCTTCGGCTTCCACGCCCCATGTGACAGATCGGCCACCTGCAGTGGTAGGCCAGGAGTCCGTGGAGGGGGAAGTAGACTCTCTGGAGGATTTACCCATCCCTGCTGAATGGCATGTGGAGGGAGGTCCTACCAGAGAAGAATTCTATAAGGGGCAAAGGGAGTGCCCTACCCTTGAGGGACTGAGGCGTCAGGCTGAAGCCCAGGCAGCAGGTGATGCTACGGGACACCACCATATTTACTGGGAGGGTGGCCTCCTCTACAGTGAACCCAAGGTACCTCTCCCTGGCTCATCAAGGGCCTTGGTGGTCCCGCAGCAATACCGAGCCTTTCTACTGGAATTGGCTCATGCGATACCACTGGCAGGACACTTAGGCCAGGACAAGACCTTTGCACGGCTTGTCCTCCACTTTTATTGGCCTCAGATGAAAGTGGCGTCCAACACATACTGTAGGACATGTGTATCCTGCCAGGCCAGTGGGAAAACAGGGGTGAAGCTAAAGGCTCCTCTGGAACCACTTCCTGTCGTTAGCACCCCCTTTGAAAGGGTGGGCATCGACATTGTAGGGCCATTGGATCCACCAACCACAGCTGGACACAGGTTCATCCTGGTTCTGGTGGATCATGCCACACGGTACCCAGAGGCCATCCCTCTGAGGACTGTTACTGCACCTGTGGTAGCTAGGGCCCTGATGGGAATCTTCACTAGGGTAGGATTCCCGAAGGAGGTTGTGTCTGACAGGGGGACTAACTTCCTGTCCGCTTACATGCGGACCATGTGGAAGGAGTGTGGGGTGACCTACCGGTTCACCACTCCTTATCACCCCCAGTCCAATGGACTGGTTGAGAGGTTCAATAAGACCCTGAAGGGCATGATAAGAAGTCTGCCAGAGAGTTTACGGAGGAAGTGGGACATCCTCCTACCTTGCTTACTGTTCTCCTACAGAGAGGTGCCGCAGAAAGGAGTGGGCTTCAGCCCGTTCGAATTGTTGTATGGGCACCCAGTGCGTGGGCCTCTCAGCCTGGTGAAGGAAGGATGGGAGAAGTCTCCCAGGAAACCTCCCCAGGATGTGGTGAGCTACATGTTGGCCTTCAGAAGCCAGATGGCCAAGTTGTGGAAGCAGGCTGCTGACAACTTGGAGGCCAGTCAGGCAGTCATGAAGGAATGGTATGATCAGAATGCTCACCCGGTGGAGTTGGAGCCTGGCCAGAAAGTCTGGGTGATGGAACCTGGAGAGCTAAGTGCCCTTCAGGATCGGTGGACAGGCCCCTTTGAGGTGTTGGAGAAAAAGGGTAAGGCCACTTACTTGGTGGATCTTAAGACCCCGAGGCAGCCCCTACGGGTGCTGCATGCCAATCGCCTCAAACCCCACCATGAGAGGCCAGAGGTCATCCTGATGATGGTGACTGATGGTGCTGAGGAAACAGACAGCGAGCCTCTCCCAGACCTCTTTTCATGTCAAGAGAAGGATGGGTCGGTGGAGGGAGTGATTCTCTCCCCGTCTCTCACTCCTGAGCAACGAGAGGACTGTCGACAGGTATTGGGGCAGTACTCTTCACTGTTTTCCCTTGTTCCAGGAAGAACCCACCTGTGTACCCATGAAGTGGACACAGGAGACAGCCCCCCAGTGAAATCCAAGACCTATAGGCTGTCGGACAAGGTGAAGGCTAGCATCCATGGCGAAGTTGCCAAGATGCTGGAGCTAGGAGTGATAGAACCGTCCAGCAGCCCTTGGTCCAGTCCGGTGGTGCTAGTCCCAAAAGCCGCCCCACCGGGCACCACACCCGAACTGAGGTTCTGTGTGGATTACCGAGGACTGAACTCAGTTACCAAAACTGATGCTCATCCCATCCCCAGGGCGGATGAGTTAATTGACCGACTAGGAGCTGCTCAATACCTCAGTACCTTTGACCTCACTTCAGGGTACTGGCAGATCTCCTTGACAGATGGAGCAAGGGAAAGGTCAGCCTTTTCCACGCCCGAGGGACACTTCCAGTTCTGTGTGATGCCCTTTGGTCTCAAGAACGCTCCTGCCACATTTCAGCGACTGGTGAACCAGGTCCTCTCTGGAATGGAGGGATTCTCGGCTGCTTACCTGGATGACATTGCTGTCTTCAGTAGCAGTTGGGAGGACCACTTGCAACATTTGCAAGCAGTTCTCCAGGCGCTGAAACAAGCTGGATTGACCATCAAAGCCAGCAAATGCCAGATTGGGCAGGGGTCGGTTGTGTACCTTGGACACTTGGTGGGGAGGGGGTCAGTGCAGCCCCTGCAGGCATAAATTGAGGCAATCATGGCCTGGGAACCCCCCAAGACACAAACTGAGGTCCGAGCTTTTCTGGGCCTCACAGGTTACTACCGTCGCTTTGTGAAGGGGTATGGCACTATTGTAGCGCCCCTCACAGAGCTCACCTCTAGGAAACAACCTCGACGGGTAGTTTGGACAAAGGCTTGTCAGCAAGCCTTTGAAAAGTTGAAGCAGGCAATGTGCGAAGCACCGGTCCTGAAGGCTCCCGATTTCTCCAAGGAGTTCATTGTTCAAACAGATGCATCCGAACATGGCATTGGGGCAGTGTTATCGCAACTAAATGAAGAGGGCCTGGATCAGCCTGTAGTCTTCCTATCCAGGAGACTGCTTCCCCGGGAGCAGAAGTGGAGTGCAATTGAGAGGGAAGCTTTTGCGGTGGTGTGGGCTCTGAAGAAGCTGCGGCCATACCTCTTTGGCTCGCACTTCCTGGTTCAGACTGACCACCGCCCCCTTCGTTGGCTGATGCAAATGAAGGGGGAAAATCCCAAGCTGTTGAGGTGGTCTATCTCCCTACAGGGAATGGACTTCCGGGTGGAACATCGGCCTGGAGTGGACCACGCCAATGCAGACGGTCTCTCCAGGTATTTCCGCCTTAGTGATGAGGACTCCCAAGGGGTTGGGTAGTTCTCCCCACTTTCAGCTGGGGGGGACACGTGTTAGACCTGTCTGGATTTTTTGCGCAGTCCCTCCTCATTATTATTTATTTTGTCCCCTTTTTGCCCCTCATACCCTTACTATTTTTTGTGTCTACTACTTTTTAGGTGTTGGTCAAGGGGATAGGTGTTCTTTTTCCCCCCCATAATCTTTTACCTCAGGCCCTGAGGCCTGTTCTGACAGGAAAGTTGGCACCACCTAAAATGGTGGCCACCAACTGCCCTAACTGTCACACCCAGAACTTGGCCATAGCCTAGCATAGGGCATTCTAGAACCTTCTGGTCCACTCTGGACCACTGAAGGGCAGCCTATATAAGGCGGAATGCGAGGCAGCCATTTTGTCTACCTGTGGAAGTCAGCTGGAGGGCAGGTGGTAGCTGAGGGTGGGAAGAGTTTGGACACAGGGTTGACCTCCTGATCTGGGAGGCTGCTTTACTGGTTTAACCCACTATTCCCCTGTTGGTTACTCGCCCTGGCCCCGCTGTGGGAAGTTGCTGGAGACCCTGGGCGCCTAGCTTGCCCCTTTCTAACTAATAGTGGGGAAGCCCTAGGAGAAGGAGACTGCAGCGCTGCGGAGCGCAGTCCTCTGCCCAGAGACTGGTAATTGAGATAGACTGTTCCCTGGTCCCTGATTCTCTGGAGCGTCACCTCTCACCTGCTGTGGTGGAGCGCCACTGAGGAGAGTAGAAGCCAGGAGAAAATGGGCTGATCCGCCCTTCTGAACCCCCAAGTTGGCACTGGACGAGCGGCGCCGTTGTGGAGCCGAGTTTGTGTGCCCTGTGGTGAGAAGCAGACCGGGGAGAGCCCTTGTCAAGTGCCCAGAGGAAGAGCAGCGTCAGACAAACAGCGCGGTCTCCGGAGGTGAGACACTCCTCTCTCGCGCATGCCCAGTGGCGCTGTCAGGCTCCGTGAGGCGGAGTTGGAGTAGTGCAGGCTGGAGCGAGGGGAGCGCCGCGCATGACTGGAAGAGCAGCGCGACCCCTTTCAAAGTGAGGAGAGCGCCGCGCATGACTGGAAGAGCAGCGCGACCCCTTTCAAAGTGAGGAGAGACGCGGAGAGTCCCTCGGCAGTTGCTACACAGAGGAGCTTTTCTCTTTCCCCCCCCCCCCCCCGGCTCGAGCGCCCTGCAGTGAAGTGAGCGCGAGCGGGGAGGGAAATATCTGAAACCCCCAGCGGCCCCCTTCCTTCTGAAAAGTATTAGCGGGAGCGGAGCAGCGCGACCCCTTCCCAGCGCCTGTGTGGCTGTACTGGCGAGGAGGCAGCGCTGAGAGTAAGAGACCATCAGCGGTGAGCTCCAGCTGATAACGCTGCATCACAAGTAAGGTGGGGGATCTGGGTTAGTAAAGACTGGACCACGAGAAAGGAAGGTCCTACAACTAAAAGTACTATGAACAAGTCCCTAGTGTGAGTTCATGGGACAGGTTTAATGATATTGTGATCCTGAGACTGGGGGGAAATCTCCCAAAGTACTTAACCTGGTTACTGAAGCAAGATAAGATTGCCAGATTGAGGAACTGAGTAATATTGCTGGTTAGGATGTTTGTTTTTATTACAGAGTGGGACAAGTGAAGAAACTAGATAACAGTAGTGATAGAAACCAAAGTTAATTAAGGTTGCTGTCTGATGCCATGTTTATTTTTGACCATAGCTCTTGAAGCAGGTTCATATTCCTGGAGGTGGCACTACTGATGTTCATGATGTCCAAATGAAATGAAAGCTACTGCTGATTAACTTATTATTAATTCAATGATATCTTCTTGTGCTTATATTGTATGATAGTTTTCTCTCCCAAACTCTAGTGAATTGCTCTTTACTTGATTTATTGTAAAGTACTGAACTGTAAATGCTAACCGAATAAGAGAACAGAATATATTATTTTTATAAAACAGTACTTATTTTTCCACATTTTTGGTGCAGCGTTTTCTTTTGTGTGATATTGCGTGATTTTACTTAAGGGTGGTCTGCAACCTTAACACTGTGCCTCTGAAATGCTTGTCTTGCCCTAGGCCAGGCTACCCAGTTCCAACACTGGGCCACAGATTCTGGCTAATTATCTATCTCTTGAATGCAAGAAGCAATAAAAACTGCCTAATGCAGGACTAACGCATTCCTTGCATAGCCTCTAACATCATAACATAACTGAGCTGCTGGTAACAAGCTAAGCAATGCCTTCCCAAAATGAGAAGTACATGTGCTTATGTGCTTATGTGCTTATGTGCTTATGTGCTTATGTGCTTATGTGCTTATGTGCTTATGTGCTTATGTGCTTATGTGCTTATGTGCTTATGTGCTTATGTGCTTATGTGCTTATGTGCTTATCCGCTCAATCAGCGCTCAATCAGGCTCGATCAGGCTCAATCAAGGAAAGGTGGAAAGGGTCCAAATGGCTGTCCCTTCCTTTTTAGGGTGGGTCCTGCTGACTATCATAGGATTCCTCTTAAGAGTGGCCAGGGTCAGAGGAAAAACTTTCAATGCTTCTTAGTGTTCTCTCCAGAAGCAGGCATTTTCTGTGCCTTTAATTTCAGGCTTTTCCCAGCAGTCTCTGTTCTGCCTATGTAAATTAACAAAAGCAGTGCTTATTCCTCACTTGCTCTAATGTCCTTC
The DNA here is from genome assembly GCF_964261635.1 of Lissotriton helveticus. Lineage (NCBI taxonomy): Eukaryota > Metazoa > Chordata > Amphibia > Caudata > Salamandridae > Lissotriton > Lissotriton helveticus. The sequence continues at coordinate 819,992,099 of NC_136069.1, read as the reverse complement.
CTGTCCACAAAGCTCTGCCTAAGTATGCTTTTTTTCTTTTTCAGGGAAATTCTAAATGGTTTCTCTGTCCACTCTGTGGCAGTAGAATGCTGATTATGATGCCATGTTTTGTGGAATCACCAAGGTACAACTACAGAGGAATATATGAGTCTGAAGGACATGGAACTCTTAGCTAACACATCACAATATGTGATGCTTGCCAACCAAGCACTACATTCTGGTGCGCTGATGATCAGATTATTCTGCTCCTAAAGGAAAGAAAATACCGCTTGATTGAAAATAAAGTCTCTGTTTATATTAACGCTCTCTCTCTCCCTATATCTATCTATCTATCTATCTATCTATCTATCTATCTATCTATCTATCTATCTATCTATCTATCTATCTATCTATCTATCTATCTATCTATCTATCTATCTATCTATCTATCTATCTATCTATATCTCTATCTATCTATCTTTATATATGGATACATGCATACACCTACTCATAGATATGCCATGCATTTCTTTGGATTTGTTTCAACCTCTTGCCATTTATTTGAGAATCCCTACTTTTCAAGTGACTGCAAATGAAGTCATCTCTGGCACGTTTTGGCTGATGCAAGGTAACCAAAACACAAGACAACTTTTAATAAAAATCATTGGTTTCTTTGTTAACGTGCACTGTCAAACATGGGACTTTCACACGTCAGGTAAATATGATAACCAATACACAACAGAAGCAGATGCAGATTGCTTATCAATGTCGTGATAGAACAGTTGTGATTTGAGTAGTAGAAGCGCCTCTGAATTGATACTTATTATATACAGCCTGTAAGATAGTCAAAAATGCATGCTAGGAGAGGAGATGCAAATATAAATGTATTAGAAAAATACATAAAGAGGAGTGATATGCTTTTATTCATGCAAGGCTAGAAAAAATCCCCATACTGTCGAAAGCATTCATACACCACCAAATGGAAATAAACAATTCTGACATTAAACGAAAAGGTGACGATGCATTTGTATCATCACCTTGAGAAGGATCATCTAGGAATTGAGCCCAAGCCTCAGCACTTAAAACCAGAAACACTCCACTAAAATAGGAGGCCTGTTGGTGCCAACAATTCTCAAAGTTAATGCTTGTTCTGGTTGAGCATTGAACCGAATGCAGGGCTCTTTTGAAAGTGAGGTCTGTGAATCAACAGATACATCCACATGCCAATTATGTTATTGTTTTTAAGAGAATTCACTTTCTTGGAACGAGACTGCATGAAGCCATCTTCAGGGCCTGGACAATTTCATGCAAAACGGCAACTCTCAACATTGCAGCCAAGACAATATAACTAGTGTTTCAACCGGGGACCTTTCGCGTGTGAGGCGAACGTGATAACCACTACACTACAGAAACAGATACCTACAGGTGATTCTTCTGTGATGAAACTGCTCAAAACAGACTATTCCAAGGGCATCTGGTTTTAGATTTCTTTCATGCAACCTGCCCGACAGCCCTATCTGAACGCTTGTATATGCCTTGCAAGTTCAGCATTTTTGCAAAATGCTTAAAGAGAAATGTTTCCTATTTGCTCAGGCAGGGCAAGGTTAAAAGCATGAGACTCTAGCAAATAATCATCCACTACTGCAAAGAGAAAATTGATATTGGCTTTGAAATGCATACTTCAGAAGAGCACCAATAAAAGGGCTCGTCCGGGATTTGAACCCGGGACCTCTCGCACCCAAAGCGAGAATCATACCCCTAGACCAACGAGCCGTTGAAAGACCCTCTCCTCTGAAAAGGTAATACCAGCTCTAAGCCCGCAATGAAGATCATGCTGGGGTCTTTTTCATGCTTGGTCTGTGAATTCACAGGAAATTCAGTGTCAACTTACCCTTTCTCAAACGATAGCACTATCATTTGTAAGTGTCCCCTTTTATTTTTTCTCAGCATTGGACAAGTCTTACAGGAAGTCAGCAGTTATTTATATATTTCTGCATTGGCTAGAGCCTAAAGAGAAAGAATAAAAAGCTGTTCATAACAACATAAGAAACACATTTTGCCTTTTCTCTCAAATACGTATTCCTTTGTGCAAATCGGAATGCCAAGGTGAATAGCTGGGCCACAGATTCTGGCTAATTATCTATCTCTTGAATGCAAGAAGCAATAAAAACTGCCTAATGCAGGACTAAAGCATTCCTTGCATAGCCTCTAACATCATAACATAACTGAGCTGCTGGTAACAAGCTAAGCAATGCCTTCCCAAAATGAGAAGTACATGTGCTTTTGTGCTTATCCGCTCAATCAGCGCTCAATCAGGCTCGATCAGGCTCGATCAAGGAAAGGTGGAAAGGGTCCAAATGGCTGTCCCTTCCTTTTTAGGGTGGGTCCTGCTGACTATCATAGGATTCCTCTTAAGAGTGGCCAGGGTCAGAGGAAAAACTTTCAATGCTTCTTAGTGTTCTCTCCAGAAGCAGGCATTTTCTGTGCCTTTAATTTCAGGCTTTTCCCAGCAGTCTCTGTTCTGCCTATGAAAATTAACAAAAGCAGTGCTTATTCCTCACTTGCTCTAATGTCCTTCCTGTCCACAAAGCTCTGCCTAAGTATGCTTTTTTTCTTTTTCAGGGAAATTCTAAATGGTTTCTCTGTCCACTCTGTGGCAGTAGAATGCTGATTATGATGCCATGTTTTGTGGAATCACCAAGGTACAACTACAGAGGAATATATGAGTCTGAAGGACATGGAACTCTTAGCTAACACATCACAATATGTGATGCTTGCCAACCAAGCACTACATTCTGGTGCGCTGATGATCAGAATATTCTGCTCCTAAAGGAAAGAAAATACCGCTTGATTGAAAATAAAGTCTCTGTTTATATTAACGCTCTCTCTCTCCCTATATCTATCTATCGATCTATCTATCTATCTATCTATCTATCTATCTATCTATCTATCTATCTATCTATCTATCTATCTATCTATCTATCTATCTATCTATCTATCTATCTATCTATCTATCTATCTATCTTTATATATGGATACATGCATACACCTACTCATAGATATGCCATGCATTTCTTTCGATTTGTTTCAACCTCTTGCCATTTATTTGGGAATCCCTACTTTTGAAGTGACTGCAAATGAAGTCATCTCTGGCACGTTTTGGCTGATGCAAGGTAACCAAAACACAAGACAACTTTTAATAAAAATCATTGGTTTCTTTGTTAACGTTCACTGTCAAACATGGGACTTTCACACGTCAGGTAAATATGATAACCAATACACAACAGAAGCAGATGCAGATTGCTTATCAATGTCGTGATAGAACAGTTGTGATTTGAGTAGTAGAAGCGCCCCTGAATTGATACTTATTATATACAGCCTGTAAGATAGTCAAAAATGCATGCTAGGAGAGGAGATGCAAATATAAATGTATTAGAAAAATACATAAAGAGGAGTGATATGCTTTTATTCATGCAAGGCTAGAAAAAATCCCCATACTGTCGAAAGCATTCATACACCACCAAATGGAAATAAACAATTCTGACATTAAACGAAAAGGTGACGATGCATTTGTATCATCACCTTGAGAAGGATCATCTAGGAATTGAGCCCAAGCCTCAGCACTTAAAACCAGAAACACTCCACTAAAATAGGAGGCCTGTTGGTGCCAACAATTCTCAAAGTTAATGCTTGTTCTGGTTGAGCATTGAACAGAATGCAGGGCTCTTTTGAAAGTGAGGTCTGTGAATCAACAGATACATCCACATGCCAATTATGTTATTGTTTTTAAGAGAATTCACTTTCTTGGAACGAGACTGCATGAACCCATCTTCAGGGCCTGGACAATTTCATGCAAAACGGCAACTCTCAACATTGCAGCCAAGACAATATAACTAGTGTTTCTGCCCAGTTTCGAACCGGGGACCTTTCGCGTGTGAGGCGAACGTGATAACCACTACACTACAGAAACAGATACCTACAGGTGATTCTCCTGTGATGAAACTGCTCAAAACAGACTATTTCAAGGGCATCTGGTTTTAGATTTCTTTCATGCAACCTGCCCGACAGCCCTATCTGAACGCTTGTATATGCCTTGCAAGTTCAGCATTTTTGCAAAATGCTTAAAGAGAAATGTTTCCTATTTGCTCAGGCAGGGCAAGGTTAAAAGCATGAGACTCTAGCAAATAATCATCCACTACTGCAAAGAGAAAATTGATATTGGCTTTGAAATGCATACTTCAAAAGAGCACCAATGAAAGGGCTCGTCCGGGATTTGAACCCTGGACCTCTCGCACCCAAAGCGAGAATCATACCCCTAGACCAACGAGCCGTTGAAAGACCCTCACCTCTGAAAAGGTAATACCAGCTCTAAGCCCGCAATGAAGATCATGCTGGGGTCTTTTTCATGCTTGGTCTGTGAATTCACAGGAAATTCAGTGTCAACTTACCCTTTCTCAAACGATAGCACTATCATTTGTAAGTGTCCCCTTTTATTTTTTCTCAGCATTGGACAAGTCTTACAGGAAGTCAGCAGTTATTTATATATTTCTGCATTGGCTAGAGCCTAAAGAGAAAGAATAAAAAGCTGTTCATAACAACATAAGAAACACATTTTGCCTTGTCTCTCAAATACTTATTCCCTTTGTGCAAATCGGAATGCCAAGGTGAATAGCTGGGCCACAGATTCTGGCTAATTATCTATCTCTTGAATCCAAGAAGCAATAAAAACTGCCTAATGCAGGACTAAAGCATTCCTTGCATAGCCTCTAACATCATAACATAACTGAGCTGCTGGTAACAAGCTAAGCAATGCCTTCCCAAAATGAGAAGTACATGTGCTTATGTGCTTATGTGCTTATCCGCTCAATCAGCGCTCAATCAGGCTCGATCTAGGAAAGGTGGAAAGGGTCCAAATGGCTGTCCCTTCCTTTTTAGCGTGGGTCCTGCTGACTATCATAGGATTCCTCTTAAGATTGGCCAGGGTCAGAGGAAAAACTTTCAATGCTTCTTAGTGTTCTCTCCAGAAGCAGGCATTTTCTGTGCCTTTAATTTCAGGCTTTTCCCAGCAGTCTCTGTTCTGCCTATGTAAATTAACAAAAGCAGTGCTTATTCCTCACTTGCTCTAATGTCCTTCCTGTCCACAAAGCTCTGCCTAAGTATGCTTTTTTTCTTTTTCAGGGAAATTCTAAATGGTTTCTCTGTCCACTCTGTGGCAGTAGAATGCTGATTATGATGCCATGTTTTGTGGAATCACCAAGGTACAACTACAGAGGAATATATGAGTCTGAAGGACATGGAACTCTTAGCTAACACATCACAATATGTGATGCTTGCCAACCAAGCACTACATTCTGGTGCGCTGATGATCCGAACATTCTGCTCCTAAAGGAAAGAAAATACCGCTTGATTGAAAATAAAGTCTCTGTTTATATTAACGCTCTCTCTCTCCCTATATCTATCTATCTATCTATCTATCTATCTATCTATCTATCTATCTATCTATCTATCTATCTATCTATCTATCTATCTATCTATCTATCTATCTATCTATCTATCTATCTATCTATCTATCTATCTATCTATCTATCTATCTATCTATCTATCTATCTATCTATCTATCTATCTATCTATCTATCTATCTATCTATCTATCTATCTATCTATCTATCTATCTATCTATCTATCTATCTATCTATATATCTATCTATCTATCTATCTATCTATCTATCTATCTATCTATCTATCTATCTATCTATCTATCTATCTTTATATATGGATACATGCATACACCTACTCATAGATATGCCATGCATGGTCTTTGGATTTGTTTCAACCTCTTGCCATTTATTTGAGAATCCCTACTTTTCAAGTGACTGCAAATGAAGTCATCTCTGGCACGTTTTGGCTGATGCAAGGTAACCAAAACACAAGACAACTTTTAATAAAAATCATTGGTTTCTTTGTTAGCGTGCACTGTCAAACATGGGACTTTCACACGTCAGGTAAATATGATAACCAATACACAACAGAAGCAGATGCAGATTGCTTATCAATGTCGTGATAGAACAGTTGTGATTTGAGTAGTAGAAGCGCCCCTGAATTGATACTTATTATATACAGCCTGTAAGATAGTCAAAAATGCATGCTAGGAGAGGAGATGCAAATATAAATGTATTAGAAAAATACATAAAGAGGAGTGATATGCTTTTATTCATGCAAGGCTAGAAAAAATCCCCATACTGTCGAAAGCATTCATACACCACCAAATGGAAATAAACAATTCTGACATTAAACGAAAAGGTGACGATGCATTTGTATCATCACCTTGAGAAGGATCATCTAGGAATTGAGCCCAAGCCTCAGCACTTAAAACCAGAAACACTCCACTAAAATAGGAGGCCTGTTGGTGCCAACAATTCTCAAAGTTAATGCTTGTTCTGGTTGAGCATTGAACCGAATGCAGGGCTCTTTTGAAAGTGAGGTCTGTGAATCAACAGATACATCCACATGCCAATTATGTTATTGTTTTTAAGAGAATTCACTTTCTTGGAACGAGACTGCATGAACCCATCTTCAGGGCCTGGACAATTTCATGCAAAACGGCAACTCTCAACATTGCAGCCAAGACAATATAACTAGTGTTTCTGCCCGGTTTCGAACCGGGGACCTTTCGCGTGTGAGGCGAACGTGATAACCACTACACTACAGAAACAGATACCTACAGGTGATTCTTCTGTGATGAAACTGCTCAAAACAGACTATTCCAAGGGCATCTGGTTTTAGATTTCTTTCATGCAACCTGCCCGACAGCCCTATCTGAACGCTTGTATATGCCTTGCAAGTTCAGCATTTTTGCAAAATGCTTAAAGAGAAATGTTTCCTATTTGCTCAGGCAGGGCAAGGTTAAAAGCATGAGACTCTAGCAAATAATCATCCACTACTGCAAAGAGAAAATTGATATTGGCTTTGAAATGCATACTTCAAAAGAGCACCAATGAAAGGGCTCGTCCGGGATTTGAACCCGGGACCTCTCGGACCCAAAGCGAGAATCATACCCCTAGACCAAAGAGCCGTTGAAAGACCCTCACCTCTGAAAAGGTAATACCAGCTCTAAGCCCGCAATGAAGATCATGCTGGGGTCTTTTTCATGCTTGGTCTGTGAATTCACAGGAAATTCAGTGTCAACTTACCCTTTCTCAAACGATAGCACTATCATTTGTAAGTGTCCCCTTTTATTTTTTCTCAGCATTGGACAAGTCTTACAGGAAGTCAGCAGTTATTTATATATTTCTGCATTGGCTAGAGCCTAAAGAGAAGGAATAAAAAGCTGTTCATAACAACATAAGAAACACATTTTGCCTTTTCTCTCAAATACTTATTCCCTTTGTGCAAATCGGAATGCCAAGGTGAATAGCTGGGCCACAGATTCTGGCTAATTATCTATCTCTTGAATGCAAGAAGCAATAAAAACTGCCTAATGCAGGACTAAAGCATTCCTTGCATAGCCTCTAACATCATAACATAACTGAGCTGCTGGTAACAAGCTAAGCAATGCCTTCCCAAAATGAGAAGTACATGTGCTTATGTGCTAATGTGCTTATGTGCTTATCCGCTCAATCAGCGCTCAATCAGGCTCGATCAGGCTCGATCAAGGAAAGGTGGAAAGGGTCCAAATGGCTGTCCCTTCCTTTTTAGGGTGGGTCCTGCTGACTATCATAGGATTCCTCTTAAGAGTGGCCAGGGTCAGAGGAAAAACTTTCAATGCTTCTTAGTGTTCTCTCCAGAAGCAGGCATTTTCTGTGCCTTTAATTTCAGGCTTTTCCCAGCAGTCTCTGTTCTGCCTATGTAAATTAACAAAAGCAGTGCTTATTCCTCACTTGCTCTAATGTCCTTCCTGTCCACAAAGCTCTGCCTAAGTATGCTTTTTTTCTTTTTCAGGGAAATTCTAAATGGTTTCTCTGTCCACTCTGTGGCAGTAGAATGCTGATTATGATGCCATGTTTTGTGGAATCACCAAGGTACAACTACAGAGGAATATATGAGTCTGAAGGACATGGAACTCTTAGCTAACACATCACAATATGTGATGCTTGCCAACCAAGCACTACATTCTGGTGCGCTGATGATCAGAATATTCTGCTCCTAAAGGAAAGAAAATACCGCTTGATTGAAAATAAAGTCTCTGTTTATATTAACGCTCTCTCTCTCCCTATATCTATCTATCTATCTATCTATCTATCTATCTATCTATCTATCTATCTATCTATCTATCTATCTATCTATCTATCTATCTATCTATCTATCTATCTATCTATCTATCTATCTATCTATCTATCTATCTATCTATCTATCTATCTATCTATCTTTATATATGGATACATGCATACACCTACTCATAGATATGCCATGCATTTCTTTCGATTTGTTTCAACCTCTTGCCATTTATTTGAGAATCCCTACTTTTCAAGTGACTGCAAATGAAGTCATCTCTGGCACGTTTTGGCTGATGCAAGGTAACCAAAACACAAGACAACTTTTAATAAAAATCATTGGTTTCTTTGTTAACGTTCACTGTCAAACATGGGACTTTCACACGTCAGGTAAATATGATAACCAATACACAACAGAAGCAGATGCAGATTGCTTATCAATGTCGTGATAGAACAGTTGTGATTTGAGTAGTAGAAGCGCCCCTGAATTGATACTTATTATATACAGCCTGTAAGATAGTCAAAAATGCATGCTAGGAGAAGAGATGCAAATATAAATGTATTAGAAAAATACATAAAGAGGAGTGATATGCTTTTATTCATGCAAGGCTAGAAAAAATCCCCATACTGTCGAAAGCATTCATACACCACCAAATGGAAATAAACAATTCTGACATTAAACGAAAAGGTGACGATGCATTTGTATCATCACCTTGAGAAGGATCATCTAGGAATTGAGCCCAAGCCTCAGCACTTAAAACCAGAAACACTCCACTAAAATAGGAGGCCTGTTGGTGCCAACAATTCTCAAAGTTAATGCTTGTTCTGGTTGAGCATTGAACCGAATGCAGGGCTCTTTTGAAAGTGAGGTCTGTGAATCAACAGATACATCCACATGCCAATTATGTTATTGTTTTTAAGAGAATTCACTTTCTTGGAACGAGACTGCATGAACCCATCTTCAGGGCCTGGACAATTTCATGCAAAACGGCAACTCTCAACATTGCAGCCAAGACAATATAACTAGTGTTTCTGCCCGGTTTCGAACCAGGGACCTTTCGCGTGTGAGGCGAACGTGATAACCACTACACTACAGAAACAGATACCTAGAGGTGATTCTTCTGTGATGAAACTGCTCAAAACAGACTATTCCAAGGGCATCTGGTTTTAGATTTCTTTCATGCAACCTGCCCGACAGCCCTATCTGAACGCTTGTATATGCCTTGCAAGTTCAGCATTTTTGCAAAATGCTTAAAGAGAAATGTTTCCTATTTGCTCAGGCAGGGCAAGCTTAAAAGCATGAGACTCTAGCAAATAATCATCCACTACTGCAAAGAGAAAATTGATATTGGCTTTGAAATGCATACTTCAAAAGAGCACCAATGAAAGGGCTCGTCCGGGATTTGAACCCGGGACCTCTCGCACCCAAAGCGAGAATCATACCCCTAGACCAACGAGCCGTTGAAAGACCCTCTCCTCAGAAAAGGTAATACCAGCTCTAAGCCCGCAATGAAGATCATGCTGGGGTCTTTTTCATGCTTGGTCTGTGAATTCACAGGAAATTCAGTGTCAACTTACCCTTTCTCAAACGATAGCACTATCATTTGTAAGTGTCCCCTTTTATTTTTTCTCAGCATTGGACAAGTCTTACAGGAAGTCAGCAGTTATTTATATATTTCTGCATTGGCTAGAGCCTAAAGAGAAAGAATAAAAAGCTGTTCATAACAACATAAGAAACACATTTTGCCTTTTCTCTCAAATACTTATTCCCTTTGTGCAAATCGGAATGCCAAGGTGAATAGCTGGGCTACAGATTCTGGCTAATTATCTATCTCTTGAATGCAAGAAGCAATAAAAACTGCCTAATGCAGGACTAAAGCATTCCTTGCATAGCCTCTAACATCATAACATAACTGAGCTGTTGGTAACAAGCTAAGCAATGCCTTCCCAAAATGAGAAGTACATGTGCTTATGTGCTTATGTGCTTATCCGCTCAATCAGCGCTCAATCAGGCTCGATCAAGGAAAGGTGGAAAGGGTCCAAATGGCTGTCCCTTCCTTTTTCGGGTGGGTCCTGCTGACTATCATAGGATTCCTCTTAAGAGTGGCCAGGGTCAGAGGAAAAACTTTCAATGCTTCTTAGTGTTCTCTCCAGAAGCAGGCATTTTCTGTGCCTTTAATTTCAGGCTTTTCCCAGCAGTCTCTGTTCTGCCTATGTAAATTAACAAAAGCAGTGCTTATTCCTCACTTGCTCTAATGTCCTTCCTGTCCACAAAGCTCTGCCTAAGTATGCTTTTTTTCTTTTTCAGGGAAATTCTAAATGGTTTCTCTGTCCACTCTGTGGCAGTAGAATGCTGATTATGATGCCATGTTTTGTGGAATCACCAAGGTACAACTACAGAGGAATATATGAGTCTGAAGGACATGGAACTCTTAGCTAACACATCACAATATGTGATGCTTGCCAACCAAGCACTACATTCTGGTGCGCTGATGATCAGAATATTCTGCTCCTAAAGGAAAGAAAATACCGCTTGATTGAAAATAAAGTCTCTGTTTATATTAACGCTCTCTCTCTCCCTATATCTATCTATCTATCTATCTATCTATCTATCTATCTATCTATCTATCTATCTATCTATCTATCTATCTATCTATCTATCTATCTATCTATCTATCTATCTATCTATCTATCTATCTATCTATCTATCTATCTATCTATCTATCTATCTATCTTTATATATGGATACATGCATACACCTACTCATAGATATGCCATGCATTTCTTTCGATTTGTTTCAACCTCTTGCCATTTATTTGAGAATCCCTACTTTTCAAGTGACTGCAAATGAAGTCATCTCTGGCACGTTTTGGCTGATGCAAGGTAACCAAAACACAAGACAACTTTTAATAAAAATCATTGGTTTCTTTGTTAACGTTCACTGTCAAACATGGGACTTTCACACGTCAGGTAAATATGATAACCAATACACAACAGAAGCAGATGCAGATTGCTTATCAATGTCGTGATAGAACAGTTGTGATTTGAGTAGTAGAAGCGCCCCTGAATTGATACTTATTATATACAGCCTGTAAGATAGTCAAAAATGCATGCTAGGAGAGGAGATGCAAATATAAATGTATTAGAAAAATACATAAAGAGGAGTGATATGCTTTTATTCATGCAAGGCTAGAAAAAATCCCCATACTGTCGAAAGCATTCATACACCACCCAATGGAAATAAACAATTCTGACATTAAACGAAAAGGTGACGATGCATTTGTATCATCACCTTGAGAAGGATCATCTAGGAATTGAGCCCAAGCCTCAGCACTTAAAACCAGAAACACTCCACTAAAATAGGAGGCCTGTTGGTGCCAACAATTCTCAAAGTTAATGCTTGTTCTGGTTGAGCATTGAACCGAATGCAGGGCTCTTTTGAAAGTGAGGTCTGTGAATCAACAGATACATCCACATGCCAATTATGTTATTGTTTTTAAGAGAATTCACTTTCTTGGAACGAGACTGCATGAACCCATCTTCAGGGCCTGGACAATTTCATGCAAAACGGCAACTCTCAACATTGCAGCCAAGACAATATAACTAGTGTTTGTGCCCGGTTTTGAACCGGGGAGCTTTCGCGTGTGAGGCGAACGTGATAACCACTACACTACAGAAACAGATACCTACAGGTGATTCTTCTGTGATGAAACTGCTCAAAACAGACTATTCCAAGGGCATCTGGTTTTAGATTTCTTTCATGCAACCTGCCCGACAGCCCTATCTGAACGCTTGTATATGCCTTGCAAGTTCAGCATTTTTGCAAAATGCTTAAAGAGAAATGTTTCCTATTTGCTCAGGCAGGGCAAGGTTAAAAGCATGAGACTCTAGCAAATAATCATCCACTACTGCAAAGAGAAAATTGATATTGGCTTTGAAATGCATACTTCAGAAGAGCACCAATGAAAGGGCTCGTCCAGGATTTGAACCCGGGACCTCTCGCACCCAAAGCGAGAATCATACCCCTAGACCAACGAGCCGTTGAAAGACCCTCTCCTCTGAAAAGGTAATACCAGCTCTAAGCCCGCAATGAAGATCATGCTGGGGTCTTTTTCATGCTTGGTCTGTGAATTCACAGGAAATTCAGTGTCAACTTACCCTTTCTCAAACGATAGCACTATCATTTGTAAGTGTCCCCTTTTATTTTTTCTCAGCATTGGACAAGTCTTACAGGAAGTCAGCAGTTATTTATATATTTCTGCATTGGCTAGAGCCTAAAGAGAAAGAATAAAAAGCTGTTCATAACAACATAAGAAACACATTTTGCCTTTTCTCTCAAATACGTATTCCCTTTGTGCAAATCGGAATGCCAAGGTGAATAGCTGGGCCACAGATTCTGGCTAATTATCTATCTCTTGAATGCAAGAAGCAATAAAAACTGCCTAATGCAGGACTAAAGCATTCCTTGCATAGCCTCTAACATCATAACATAACTGAGCTGCTGGTAACAAGCTAAGCAATGCCTTCCCAAAATGAGAAGTACATGTGCTTATGTGCTTATCCGCTCAATCAGCGCTCGATCAGGCTCGATCAGGCTCGATCAAGGAAAGGTGGAAAAGGTCCAAATGGATGTCCCTTCCTTTTTAGGGTGGGTCCTGCTGACTATCATAGGATTCCTCTTAAGAGTGGCCAGGGTCAGAGGAAAAACTTTCAATGCTTCTTAGTGTTCTCTCCAGAAGCAGGCATTTTCTGTGCCTTTAATTTCGGGCTTTTCCCAGCAGTCTCTGTTCTGCCTATGTAAATTAACAAAAGCAGTGCTTATTCCTCACTTGCTCTAATGTCCTTCCTGTCCACAAAGCTCTGCCTAAGTATGCTTTTTTTCTTTTTCAGGGAAATTCTAAATGGTTTCTCTGTCCACTCTGTGGCAGTAGAATGCTGATTATGATGCCATGTTTTGTGGAATCACCAAGGTACAACTACAGAGGAATATATGAGTCTGAAGGACATGGAACTCTTAGCTAACACATCACAATATGTGATGCTTGCCAACCAAGCACTACATTCTGGTGCGCTGATGATCAGAACATTCTGCTCCTAAAGGAAAGAAAATACCGCTTGATTGAAAATAAAGTCTCTGTTTATATTAACGCTCTCTCTCTCCCTATATCTATCTATCTATCTATCTATCTATCTATCTATCTATCTATCTATCTATCTATCTATCTATCTATCTATCTATCTATCTATCTATCTATCTATCTATCTATCTATCTATCTATCTATCTATCTATCTATCTATATCTCTATCTATCTATCTATCTATCTATCTTTATATATGGATACATGCATACACCTACTCATAGATATGCCATGCATTTCTTTGGATTTGTTTCAACCTCTTGCCATTTATTTGAGAATCCCTACTTTTCAAGTGACTGCAAATGAAGTCATCTCTGGCACGTTTTGGCTGATGCAAGGTAACCAAAACACAAGACAACTTTTAATAAAAATCATTGGTTTCTTTGTTAACGTGCACTGTCAAACATGGGACTTTCACACGTCAGGTAAATATGATAACCAATACACAACAGAAGCAGATGCAGATTGCTTATCAATGTCGTGATAGAACAGTTGTGATTTGAGTAGTAGAAGCGCCCCTGAATTGATACTTATTATATACAGCCTGTAAGATAGTCAAAAATGCATGCTAGGAGAGGAGATGCAAATATAAATGTATTAGAAAAATACATAAAGAGGAGTGATATGCTTTTATTCATGCAAGGCTAGAAAAAATCCCCATACTGTCGAAAGCATTCATACACCACCAAATGGAAATAAACAATTCTGACATTAAACGAAAAGGTGACGATGCATTTGTATCATCACCTTGAGAAGGATCATCTAGGAATTGAGCCCAAGCCTCAGCACTTAAAACCAGAAACACTCCACTAAAATAGGAGACCTGTTGGTGCCAACAATTCTCAAAGTTAATGCTTGTTCTGGTTGAGCATTGAACCGAATGCAGGGCTCTTTTGAAAGTGAGGTCTGTGAATCAACAGATACATCCACATGCCAATTATGTTATTGTTTTTAAGAGAATTCACTTTCTTGGAACGAGACTGCATGAACCCATCTTCAGGGCCTGGACAATTTCATGCAAAACGGCAACTCTCAACATTGCAGCCAAGACAATATAACTAGCGTTTCTGCCCAGTTTCGAACCGGGGACCTTTCGCGTGTGAGGCGAACGTGATAACCACTACACTACAGAAACAGATACCTACAGGTGATTCGTCTGTGATGAAACTGCTCAAAACAGACTATTCCAAGGGCATCTGGTTTTAGATTTCTTTCATGCAACCTGCCCGACAGCCCTATCTGAACGCTTGTATATGCCTTGCAAGTTCAGCATTTTTGCAAAATGCTTAAAGAGAAATGTTTCCTATTTGCTCAGGCAGGGCAAGGTTAAAAGCATGAGACTCTAGCAAATAATCATCCACTACTGCAAAGAGAAAATTGATATTGGCTTTGAAATGCATACTTCAAAAGAGCACCAATGAAAGGGCTCGTCCGGGATTTGAACCCGGGACCTCTCGCACCCAAAGCGAGAATCATACCCCTAGACCAACGAGCCGTTGAAAGACCCTCACCTCTGAAAAGGTAATACCAGCTCTAAGCCCGCAATGAAGATCATGCTGGGGTCTTTTTCATGCTTGGTCTGTGAATTCACAGGAAATTCAGTGTCAACTTACCCTTTCTCAAACGATAGCACTATCATTTGTAAGTGTCCCCTTTTATTTTTTTCTCAGCATTGGACAAGTCTTACAGGAAGTCAGCAGTTATTTATATATTTCTGCATTGGCTGGAGCCTAAAGAGAAAGAATAAAAAGCTGTTCATAACAACATAAGAAACACATTTTGCCTTTTCTCTCAAATACTTATTCCCTTTGTGCAAATCGGAATGCCAAGGTGAATAGCTGGGCCACAGATTCTGGCTAATTATCTATCTCTTGAATGCAAGAAGCAATAAAAACTGCCTAATGCAGGACTAAAGCATTCCTTGCATAGCCTCTAACATCATAACATAACTGAGCTGCTGGTAACAAGCTAAGCAATGCCTTCCCAAAATGAGAAGTACATGTGCTTATGTGCTTATGTGCTTATGTGCTTATGTGCTTATGTGCTTATGTGCTTATGTGCTTATGTGCTTATGTGCTTATGTGCTTATGTGCTTATGTGCTTATGTGCTTATGTGCTTATGTGCTTATGCGCTCAATCAGCGCTCAATCAGGCTCGATCAAGGAAAGGTGGAAAGGGTCCAAATGGCTGTCCCTTCCTTTTTAGGGTGGGTCCTGCTGACTATCATAGGATTCCTCTTAAGAGTGGCCAGGGTCAGAGGAAAAACTTTCAATGCTTCTTAGTGTTCTCTCCAGAAGCAGGCATTTTCTGTGCCTTTAATTTCAGGCTTTTCCCAGCAGTCTCTGTTCTGCCTATGTAAATTAACAAAAGCAGTGCTTATTCCTCACTTGCTCTAATGTCCTTCCTGTCCACAAAGCTCTGCCTAAGTATGCTTTTTTTCTTTTTCAGGGAAATTCTAAATGGTTTCTCTGTCCACTCTGTGGCAGTAGAATGCTGATTATGATGCCATGTTTTGTGGAATCACCAAGGTACAACTACAGAGGAATATATGAGTCTGAAGGACATGGAACTCTTAGCTAACACATCACAATATGTGATGCTTGCCAACCAAGCACTACATTCTGGTGCGCTGATGATCAGAACATTCTGCTCCTAAAGGAAAGAAAATACCGCTTGATTGAAAATAAAGTCTCTGTTTATATTAACGCTCTCTCTCTCCCTATATCTATCTATCTATCTATCTATCTATCTATCTATCTATCTATCTATCTATCTATCTATCTATCTATCTATCTATCTATCTATCTATCTATCTATCTATCTATCTATCTATCTATCTATCTATCTATCTATCTATCTATCTATCTTTATATATGGATACATGCATACACCTACACATAGATATGCCATGCATTTCTTTGGATTTGTTTCAACCTCTTGCCATTTATTTGAGAATCCCAACTTTTCAAGTGACTGCAAATGAAGTCATCTCTGGCACGTTTTGGCTGATGCAAGGTAACCAAAACACAAGACAACTTTTAATAAAAATCATTGGTTTCTTTGTTAACGTGCACTGTCAAACATGGGACTTTCAAACGTCAGGTAAATATGATAACCAATACACAACAGAAGCAGATGCAGATTGCTTATCAATGTCGTGATAGACAGTTGTGATTTGAGTAGTAGAAGCGCCCCTGAATTGATACTTATTATATACAGCCTGTAAGATAGTCAAAAATGCATGCTAGGAGAGGAGATGCAAATATAAATGTATTAGAAAAACACATAAAGAGGAGTGATATGCTTTTATTCATGCAAGGCTAGAAAAAATCCCCATACTGTCGAAAGCATTCATACACCACCAAATGGAAATAAACAATTCTGACATTAAACGAAAAGGTGACGATGCATTTGTATCATCACCTTGAGAAGGATCATCTAGGAATTGAGCCCAAGCCTCAGCACTTAAAAACCAGAAACACTCCACTAAAATAAGAGGCCTGTTGGTGCCAACAATTCTCAAAGTTAATGCTTGTTCTGGTTGAGCATTGAACCGAATGCAGGGCTCTTTTGAAAGTGAGGTCTGTGAATCAACAGATACATCCACATGCCAATTATGTTATTGTTTTTAAGAGAATTTACTTTCTTGGAACGAGACTGCATGAACCCATCTTCAGGGCCTGGACAGTTTCATGCAAAACGGCAACTCTCAACATTGCAGCCAAGACAATATAACTAGTGTTTCTGCCCGGTTTCGAACCGGGGACCTTTCGCGTGTGAGGCGAACGTGATAACCACTACACTACAGAAACAGATACCTACAGGTGATTCTTCTGTGATGAAACTGCTCAAAACAGACTATTCCAAGGGCATCTGGTTTTAGATTTCTTTCATGCAACCTGCCCGACAGCCCTATCTGAACGCTTGTATATGCCTTGCAAGTTCAGCATTTTTGCAAAATGCTTAAAGAGAAATGTTTCCTATTTGCTCAGGCAGGGCAAGGTTAAAAGCATGAGACTCTAGCAAATAATCATCCACTACTGCAAAGAGAAAATTGATATTGGCTTTGAAATGCATACTTCAAAAGAGCACCAATGAAAGGGCTTGTCCGGGATTTGAACCCGGGACCTTTCGAACCCAAAGCGAGAATCACACCCCTAGACCAACGAGCCGTTGGAAGACCCTCACCTCTGACAAGGTAATACCAGCTCTAAGCCCGCAATGAAGATCATGCTGGGGTCTTTTTCATGCTTGGTCTGTGAATTCACAGGAAATTCAGTGTCAACTTACCCTTTCTCAAACGATAGCACTATCATTTGTAAGTGTCCCCTTTTATTTTTTCTCAGCATTGGACAAGTCTTACAGGAAGTCAGCAGTTATTTATATATTTCTGCATTGGCTAGAGCCTAAAGAGAAAGAATAAAAAGCTGTTCATAACAACATAAGAAACACATTTTGCCTTTTCTCTCAAATACTTATTCCCTTTGTGCAAATCGGAATGCCAAGGTGAATAGCTGGGCCACAGATTCTGGCTAATTATCTATCTCTTGAATGCAAGAAGCAATAAAAATTGCCTAATGCAGGACTAAAGCATTCCTTGCATAGCCTCTAACATCATAACATAACTGAGCTGCTGGTAACAAGCTAAGCAATGCCTTCCCAAAATGAGAAGTACATGTGCTTATGTGCTTATGTGCTTATGTGCTTATGTGCTTATGTGCTTATGTGCTTATGTGCTTATGTGCTTATGTGCTTATGTGCTTATGTGCTTATGTGCTTATGTGCTTATGTGCTTATCCGCTCAATCAGCGCTCAATCAGGCTCGATCAGGCTCGATCAAGGAAAGGTGGAAAGGGTCCAAATGGCTGTCCCTTCCTTTTTAGGGTGGGTCCTGCTGACTATCATAGGATTCCTCTTAAGAGTGGCCAGGGTCAGAGGAAAAACTTTCAATGCTTCTTAGTGTTCTCTCCAGAAGCAGGCATTTTCTGTGCCTTTAATTTCAGGCTTTTCCCAGCAGTCTCTGTTCTGCCTATGTAAATTAACAAAAGCAGTGCTTATTCCTCACTTGCTCTAATGTCCTTCCTGTCAGAAAAGCTCTGCCTAAGTATGCTTTTTTTCTTTTTCAGGGAAATTCTAAATGGTTTCTCTGTCCACTCTGTGGCAGTAGAATGCTGATTATGATGCCATGTTTTGTGGAATCACCAAGGTACAACTACAGAGGAATATATGAGTCTGAAGGACATGGAACTCTTAGCTAACACATCACAATATGTGATGCTTGCCAACCAAGCACTACATTCTGGTGCGCTGATGATCAGAATATTCTGCTCCTAAAGGAAAGAAAATACCGCTTGATTGAAAATAAAGTCTCTGTTTATATTAACGCTCTCTCTCTCCCTATATCTATCTATCTATCTATCTATCTATCTATCTATCTATCTATCTATCTATCTATCTATCTATCTATCTATCTATCTATCTATCTATCTTTATATATGGATACATGCATACACCTACTCATAGATATGCCATGCATTTCTTTCGATTTGTTTCAACCTCTTGCCATTTATTTGAGAATCCCTACTTTTCAAGTGACTGCAAATGAAGTCATCTCTGGCACGTTTTGGCTGATGCAAGGTAACCAAAACACAAGACAACTTTTAATAAAAATCATTGGTTTCTTTGTTAACGTTCACTGTCAAACATGGGACTTTCACACGTCAGGTAAATATGATAACCAATACACAACAGAAGCAGATGCAGATTGCTTATCAATGTCGTGATAGAACAGTTGTGATTTGAGTAGTAGAAGCGCCCCTGAATTGATACTTATTATATACAGCCTGTAAGATAGTCAAAAATGCATGCTAGGAGAGGAGATGCAAATATAAATGTATTAGAAAAATACATAAAGAGGAGTGATATGCTTTTATTCATGCAAGGCTAGAAAAAATCCCCATACTGTCGAAAGCATTCACACACCACCAAATGGAAATAAACAATTCTGACATTGAACGAAAAGGTGACGATGCATTTGTATCATCACCTTGAGAAGGATCATCTAGGAATTGAGCCCAAGCCTCAGCACTTAAAACCAGAAACACTCCACTAAAATAGGAGGCCTGTTGGTGCCAACAATTCTCAAAGTTAATGCTTGTTCTGGTTGAGCATTGAACCGAATGCAGGGCTCTTTTGAAAGTGAGGTCTGTGAATCAACAGATACATCCACATGCCAATTATGTTATTGTTTTTAAGAGAATTCACTTTCTTGGAACGAGACTGCATGAACCCATCTTCAGGGCCTGGAAAATTTCATGCAAAACGGCAACTCTCAACATTGCAGCCAAGACAATATAACTAGTGTTTCTGCCCGGTTTCGAACCGGGGACCTTTCGCGTGTGAGGCGAACGTAATAACCACTACACTACAGAAACAGATACCTAGAGGTGATTCTTCTGTGATGAAACTGCTCAAAACAGACTATTCCAAGGGCATCTGGTTTTAGATTTCTTTCATGCAACCTGCCCGACAGCCCTATCTGAACGCTTGTATATGCCTTGCAAGTTCAGCATTTTTGCAAAATGCTTAAAGAGAAATGTTTCCTATTTGCTCAGGCAGGGCAAGGTTAAAAGCATGAGACTCTATCAAATAATCATCCACTACTGCAAAGAGAAAATTGATATTGGCTTTGAAATGCATACTTCAAAAGAGCACCAATGAAAGGGCTCGTCCGGGATTTGAACCCAGGACCTCTCGCACCCAAAGCGAGAATCATACCCCTAGACCAACGAGCCGTTGAAAGACCCTCTCCTCAGAAAAGGTAATACCAGCTCTAAGCCCGCAATGAAGATCATGCTGGGGTCTTTTTCATGCTTGGTCTGTGAATTCACAGGAAATTCAGTGTCAACTTACCCTTTCTCAAACGATAGCACTATCATTTGTAAGTGTCCCCTTTTATTTTGTCTCAGCATTGGACACATCTTACAGGAAGTCAGCAGTTATTTATATATTTCTGCATTGGCTAGAGCCTAAAGAGAAAGAATAAAAAGCTGTTCATAACAACATAAGAAACACATTTTGCCTTTTCTCTCAAATACTTATTCCCTTTGTGCAAATCGGAATGCCAAGGTGAATAGCTGGGCCACAGATTCTGGCTAATTATCTATCTCTTGAATGCAAGAAGCAATAAAAACTGCCTAACGCAGGACTAAAGCATTCCTTGCATAGCCTCTAACATCATAACATAACTGAGCTGCTGGTAACAAGCTAAGCAATGCCTTCCCAAAATGAGAAGTACATGTGCTTATGTGCTTATGTGCTTATGTGCTTATGTGCTTATGTGCTTATGTGCTTATGTGCTTATGTGCTTATGTGCTTATGTGCTTATGTGCTTATGTGCTTATCCGCTCAATCAGCGCTCAATCAGGCTCGATCAGGCTCGGTCAAGGAAAGGTGGAAAGGGTCCAAATGGCTGTCCCTTCCTTTTTAGGGTGGGTCCTGCTGACTATCATAGGATTCCTCTTAAGAGTGGCCAGGGTCAGAGGAAAAACTTTCAATGCTTCTTAGTGTTCTCTCCAGAAGCAGGCATTTTCTGTGCCTTTAATTTCAGGCTTTTCCCAGCAGTCTCTGTTCTGCCTATGTAAATTAACAAAAGCAGTGCTTATTCCTCACTTGCTCTAATGTCCTTCCTGTCCACAAAGCTCTGCCTAAGTATGCTTTTTTTCTTTTTCAGGGAAATTCTAAATGGTTTCTCTGTCCACTCTGTGGCAGTAGAATGCTGATTATGATGCCATGTTTTGTGGAATCACCAAGGTACAACTACAGAGGAATATATGAGTCTGAAGGACATGGAACTCTTAGCTAACACATCACAATATGTGATGCTTGCCAACCAAGCACTACATTCTGGTGCGCTGATGATCAGAATATTCTGCTCCTAAAGGAAAGAAAATACCGCTTGATTGAAAATAAAGTCTCTGTTTATATTAACGCTCTCTCTCTCCCTATATCTATCTATCTATCTATCTATCTATCTATCTATCTATCTATCTATCTATCTATCTATCTATCTATCTATCTATCTATCTATCTATCTATCTATCTATCTATCTATCTATCTATCTTTATAGATGGATACATGCATACACCTACTCATAGATATGCCATGCATTTCTTTCGATTTGTTTCAACCTCTTGCCATTTATTTGAGAATCCCTACTTTTCAAGTGACTGCAAATGAAGTCATCTCTGGCACGTTTTGGCTGATGCAAGGTAACCAAAACACAAGACAACTTTTAATAAAAATCATTGGTTTCTTTGTTAACGTGCACTGTCAAACATGGGACTTTCAAACGTCAGGTAAATATGATAACCAATACACAACAGAAGCAGATGCAGATTGCTTATCAATGTCGTGATAGACAGTTGTGATTTGAGTAGTAGAAGCGCCCCTGAATTGATACTTATTATATACAGCCTGTAAGATAGTCAAAAATGCATGCTAGGAGAGGAGATGCAAATATAAATGTATTAGAAAAACACATAAAGAGGAGTGATATGCTTTTATTCATGCAAGGCTAGAAAAAATCCCCATACTGTCGAAAGCATTCATACACCACCAAATGGAAATAAACAATTCTGACATTAAACGAAAAGGTGACGATGCATTTGTATCATCACCTTGAGAAGGATCATCTAGGAATTGAGCCCAAGCCTCAGCACTTAAAAACCAGAAACACTCCACTAAAATAAGAGGCCTGTTGGTGCCAACAATTCTCAAAGTTAATGCTTGTTCTGGTTGAGCATTGAACCGAATGCAGGGCTCTTTTGAAAGTGAGGTCTGTGAATCAACAGATACATCCACATGCCAATTATGTTATTGTTTTTAAGAGAATTCACTTTCTTGGAACGAGACTGCATGAACCCATCTTCAGGGCCTGGACAATTTCATGCAAAACGGCAACTCTCAACATTGCAGCCAAGACAATATAACTAGTGTTTCTGCCCGGTTTCGAACCGGGGACCTTTCGCGTGTGAGGCGAACTTGATAACCACTACACTACAGAAACAGATACCTACAGGTGATTCTTCTGTGATGAAACTGCTCAAAACAGACTATTCCAAGGGCATCTGGTTTTAGATTTCTTTCATGCAACCTGCCCGACAGCCCTATCTGAACGCTTGTATATGCCTTGCAAGTTCAGCATTTTTGCAAAATGCTTAAAGAGAAATGTTTCCTATTTGCTCAGGCAGGGCAAGGTTAAAAGCATGAGACTCTAGCAAATAATCATCCACTACTGCAAAGAGAAAATTGATATTGGCTTTGAAATGCATACTTCAAAAGAGCACCAATGAAAGGGCTTGTCCGGGATTTGAACCAGGGACCTTTCGCACCCAAAGCGAGAATCACACCCCTAGACCAACGAGCCGTTGGAAGACCCTCACCTCTGACAAGGTAATACCAGCTCTAAGCCCGCAATGAAGATCATGCTGGGGTCTTTTTCATGCTTGGTCTGTGAATTCACAGGAAATTCAGTGTCAACTTACCCTTTCTCAAACGATAGCACTATCATTTGTAAGTGTCCCCTTTTATTTTTTCTCAGCATTGGACAAGTCTTACAGGAAGTCAGCAGTTATTTATATATTTCTGCATTGGCTAGAGCCTAAAGAGAAAGAATAAAAAGCTGTTCATAACAACATAAGAAACACATTTTGCCTTTTCTCTCAAATACTTATTCCCTTTGTGCAAATCGGAATGCCAAGGTGAATAGCTGGGCCACAGATTCTGGCTAATTATCTATCTCTTGAATGCAAGAAGCAATAAAAACTGCCTAATGCAGGACTAATGCAGGACTAAAGCATTCCTTGCATAGCCTCTAACATCATAACATAACTGAGCTGCTGGTAGCAAGCTAAGCAATACCTTCCCAAAATGGGAAGTACATGTGCTTATGTGCTTATCCGCTCAATCAGCGCTCATTCAGGCTCGATCAGGCGAGATATAGGAAAGGTGGAAAGGGTCCAAATGGCTGTCCCTTCCTTTTTAGGGTGGGTCCTGCTGACTATCATAGGATTCCTCTTAAGAGTGGCCAGGGTCAGAGGAAAAACTTTCAATGCTTCTTAGTGTTCTCTCCAGAAGCAGGCATTTTCTGTGCCTTTAATTTCAGGCTTTTCCCAGCAGTCTCTGTTCTGCCTATGTAAATTAACAAAAGCAGTGCTTATTCCTCACTTGCTCTAATGTCCTTCCTGTCCACAAAGCTCTGCCTAAGTATGCTTTTTTTCTTTTTCAGGGAAATTCTAAATGGTTTCTCTGTCCACTCTGTGGCAGTAGAATGCTGATTATGATGCCATGTTTTGTGGAATCACCAAGGTACAACTACAGAGGAATATATGAGTCTGAAGGACATGGAACTCTTAGCTAACACATCACAATATGTGATGCTTGCCAACCAAGCACTACATTCTGGTGCGCTGATGATCAGAACATTCTGCTCCTAAAGGAAAGAAAATACCGCTTGATTGAAAATAAAGTCTCTGTTTATATTAACGCTCTCTCTCTCCCTATATCTATCTATCTATCTATCTATCTATCTATCTATCTATCTATCTATCTATCTATCTATCTATCTATCTATCTATCTATCTATCTATCTATCTATCTATCTATCTATCTATCTATCTATCTATCTATCTATCTATCTATCTATCTATCTATCTATCTATCTATCTATCTATCTATCTATCTGTCTATATCTCTATCTATCTATCTATCTATCTATCTATCTATCTATCTTTATATATGGATACATGCATACACCTACTCATAGATATGCCATGCATTTCTTTGGATTTGTTTCAACCTCTTGCCATTTATTTGAGAATCCCTACTTTTCAAGTGACTGCAAATGAAGTCATCTCTGGCACGTTTTGGCTGATGCAAGGTAACCAAAACACAAGACAACTTTTAATAAAAATCATTGGTTTCTTTGTTAACGTGCACTGTCAAACATGGGACTTTCACACGTCAGGTAAATATGATAACCAATACACAACAGAAGCAGATGCAGATTGCTTATCAATGTCGTGATAGAACAGTTGTGATTTGAGTAGTAGAAGCGCCCCTGAATTGATACTTATTATATACAGCCTGTAAGATAGTCAAAAATGCATGCTAGGAGAGGAGATGCAAATATAAATGTATTAGAAAAATACATAAAGAGGAGTGATATGCTTTTATTCATGCAAGGCTAGAAAAAATCCCCATACTGTCGAAAGCATTCATACACCACCAAATGGAAATAAACAATTCTGACATTAAACGAAAAGGTGACGATGCATTTGTATCATCACCTTGAGAAGGATCATCTAGGAATTGAGCCCAAGCCTCAGCACTTAAAACCAGAAACACTCCACTAAAATAGGAGGCCTGTTGGTGCCAACAATTCTCAAAGTTAATGCTTGTTCTGGTTGAGCATTGAACCGAATGCAGGGCTCTTTTGAAAGTGAGGTCTGTGAATCAACAGATACATCCACATGCCAATTATGTTATTGTTTTTAAGAGAATTCACTTTCTTGGAACGAGACTGCATGAACCCATCTTCAGGGCCTGGACAATTTCATGCAAAACGGCAACTCTCAACATTGCAGCCAAGACAATATAACTAGCGTTTCTGCCCAGTTTCGAACCGGGGACCTTTCGCGTGTGAGGCGAACGTGATAACCACTACACTACAGAGACAGATACCTACAGGTGATTCTTCTGTGATGAAACTGCTCAAAACAGACTATTCCAAGGGCATCTGGTTTTAGATTTCTTTCATGCAACCTGCCTGACAGCCCTATCTGAACGCTTGTATATGCCTTGCAAGTTCAGCATTTTTGCAAAATGCTTAAAGAGAAATGTTTCCTATTTGCTCAGGCAGGGCAAGGTTAAAAGCATGAGACTCTAGCAAATAATCATCCACTACTGCAAAGAGAAAATTGATATTGGCTTTGAAATGCATACTTCAAAAGAGCACCAATGAAAGGGCTCGTCCGGGATTTGAACCCGGGACCTCTCGCACCCAAAGCGAGAATCATACCCCTAGACCAACGAGCCGTTGAAAGACCTTCACCTCTGAAAAGGTAATACCAGCTCTAAGCCCGCAATGAAGATCATGCTGGGGTCTTTTTCATGCTTGGTCTGTGAATTCACAGGAAATTCAGTGTCAACTTACCCTTTCTCAAACGATAGCACTATCATTTGTAAGTGTCCCCTTTTATTTTTTTCTCAGCATTGGACAAGTCTTACAGGAAGTCAGCAGTTATTTATATATTTCTGCATTGGCTGGAGCCTAAAGAGAAAGAATAAAAAGCTGTTCATAACAACATAAGAAACACATTTTGCCTTTTCTCTCAAATACTTATTCCCTTTGTGCAAATCGGAATGCCAAGGTGAATAGCTGGGCCAAAGATTCTGGCTAATTATCTATCTCTTGAATGCAAGAAGCAATAAAAACTGCCTAATGCAGGACTAAAGCATTCCTTGCATAGCCTCTAACATCATAACATAACTGAGCTGCTGGTAACAAGCTAAGCAATGCCTTCCCAAAATGAGAAGTACATGTGCTCATGTGCTTATGTGCTTATGTGCTTATGCGCTCAATCAGCGCTCAATCAGGCTCGATCAAGGAAAGGTGGAAAGGGTCCAAATGGCTGTCCCTTCCTTTTTAGGGTGGGTCCTGCTGACTATCATAGGATTCCTCTTAAGATTGGCCAGGGTCAGAGGAAAAACTTTCAATGCTTCTTAGTGTTCTCTCCAGAAGCAGGCATTTTCTGTGCCTTTAATTTCAGGCTTTTCCCAGCAGTCTCTGTTCTGCCTATGTAAATTAACAAAAGCAGTGCTTATTCCTCACTTGCTCTAATGTCCTTCCTGTCCACAAAGCTCTGCCTAAGTATGCTTTTTTTCTTTTTCAGGGAAATTCTAAATGGTTTCTCTGTCCACTCTGTGGCAGTAGAATGCTGATTATGATGCCATGTTTTGTGGAATCACCAAGGTACAACTACAGAGGAATATATGAGTCTGAAGGACATGGAACTCTTAGCTAACACATCACAATATGTGATGCTTGCCAACCAAGCACTACATTCTGGTGCGCTGATGATCAGAACATTCTGCTCCTAAAGGAAAGAAAATACCGCTTGATTGAAAATAAAGTCTCTGTTTATATTAACGCTCTCTCTCTCCCTATATCTATCTATCTATCTATCTATCTATCTATCTATCTATCTATCTATCTATCTATCTATCTATCTATCTATCTATCTATCTATCTATCTATCTATCTATCTATCTATCTATCTATCTATCTATCTATCTATATATCTATCTTTATATATGGATACATGCATACACCTACACATAGATATGCCATGCATTTCTTTGGATTTGTTTCAACCTCTTGCCATTTATTTGAGAATCCCAACTTTTCAAGTGACTGCAAATGAAGTCATCTCTGGCACGTTTTGGCTTATGCAAGGTAACCAAAACACAAGACAACTTTTAATAAAAATCATTGGTTTCTTTGTTAACGTGCACTGTCAAACATGGGACTTTCAAACGTCAGGTAAATATGATAACCAATACACAACAGAAGCAGATGCAGATTGCTTATCAATGTCGTGATAGACAGTTGTGATTTGAGTAGTAGAAGCGCCCCTGAATTAATACTTATTATATACAGCCTGTAAGATAGTCAAAAATGCATGCTAGGAGAGGAGATGCAAATATAAATGTATTAGAAAAAGACATAAAGAGGAGTGATATGCTTTTATTCATGCAAGGCTAGAAAAAATCCCCATACTGTCGAAAGCATTCATACACCACCAAATGGAAATAAACAATTCTGACATTAAACGAAAAGGTGACGATGCATTTGTATCATCACCTTGAGAAGGATCATCTAGGAATTGAGCCCAAGCCTCAGCACTTAAAACCAGAAACACTCCACTAAAATAAGAAGCCTGTTGGTGCCAACAATTCTCAAAGTTAATGCTTGTTCTGGTTGAGCATTGAACCGAATGCAGGGCTCTTTTGAAAGTGAGGTCTGTGAATCAACAGATACATCCACATGCCAATTATGTTATTGTTTTTAAGAGAATTCACTTTCTTGGAACGAGACTGCATGAACCCATCTTCAGGGCCTGGACAATTTCATGCAAAACAGCAACTCTCAACATTGCAGCCAAGACAATATAACTAGTGTTTCTGCCCGGTTTCGAACCGGGGACCTTTCGCGTGTGAGGCGAACGTGAAAACCACTACACTACAGAAACAGATACCTACAGGTGATTCTTCTGTGATGAAACTGCTCAAAACAGACTATTCCAAGGGCATCTGGTTTTAGATTTCTTTCATGCAACCTGCCCGACAGCCCTATCTGAACGCTTGTATATGCCTTGCAAGTTCAGCATTTTTGCAAAATGCTTAAAGAGAAATGTTCCCTATTTGCTCAGGCAGGGCAAGGTTAAAAGCATGAGACTCTAGCAAATAATCATCCACTACTGCAAAGAGAAAATTGATATTGGCTTTGAAAAGCATACTTCAAAAGAGCACCAATGAAAGGGCTCGTCCGGGATTTGAACCCGGGACCTTTCGCACCCAAAGCGAAAATCATACCCCTAGACCAACGAGCCGTTGGAAGACCCTCACCTCTGAAAAGGTAATACCAGCTCTAAGCCCGCAATGAAGATCATGCTGGGGTCTTTTTCATGCTTGGTCTGTGAATTCACAGGAAATTCAGTGTCAACTTACCCTTTCTCAAACGATAGCACTATCATTTGTAAGTAAGTGTCCCCTTTTATTTTTTCTCAGCATTGGACAAGTCTTACAGGAAGTCAGCAGTTATTTATATATTTCTGCATTGGCTAGAGCCTAAAGAGAAAGAATAAAAAGCTGTTCATAACAACATAAGAAACACATTTTGCCTTTTCTCTCAAATACTTATTCCCTTTGTGCAAATCGGAATGCCAAGGTGAATAGCTGGGCCACAGATTCTGGCTAATTATTTATCTCTTGAATGCAAGAAGCAATAAAAACTGCCTAATGCAGGACTAAAGCATTCCTTGCATAGCCTCTAACATCATAACATAACTGAGCTGCTGGTAACAAGCTAAGCAATGCCTTCCCAAAATGAGAAGTACATGTGCTTATGTGCTTATCCGCTCAATCAGCGCTCAATCAGGCTCGATCAAGGAAAGGTGGAAAGGGTCCAAATGGCTGTCCCTTCCTTTTTAGGGTGGGTCCTGCTGACTATCATAGGATTCCTCTTAAGAGTGGCCAGGGTCAGAGGAAAAACTTTCAATGCTTCTTAGTGTTCTCTCCAGAAGCAGGCATTTTCTGTGCCTTTAATTTCAGGCTTTTCCCAGCAGTCTCTGTTCTGCCTATGTAAATTAACAAAAGCAGTGCTTATTCCTCACTTGCTCTAATGTCCTTCCTGTCCACAAAGCTCTGCCTAAGTATGCTTTTTTTCTTTTTCAGGGAAATTCTAAATGGTTTCTCTGTCCACTCTGTGGCAGTAGAATGCTGATTATGATGCCATGTTTTGTGGAATCACCAAGGTACAACTACAGAGGAATATATGAGTCTGAAGGACATGGAACTCTTAGCTAACACATCACAATATGTGATGCTTGCCAACCAAGCACTACATTCTGGTGCGCTGATGATCAGAACATTCTGCTCCTAAAGGAAAGAAAATACCGCTTGATTGAAAATAAAGTCTCTGTTTATATTAACGCTCTCTCTCTCCCTATATCTATCTATCTATCTATCTATCTATCTATCTATCTATCTATCTATCTATCTATCTATCTATCTATCTATCTATCTATCTATCTATCTATCTATCTATCTATCTATCTATCTATCTATCTATCTATCTATCTATCTATCTATCTATCTATCTATCTATCTATCTATCTATCTATATCTCTATCTATCTATCTATCTATCTATCTTTATATATGGATACATGCATACACCTACTCATAGATATGCCATGCATTTCTTTGGATTTGTTTCAACCTCTTGCCATTTATTTGAGAATCCCTACTTTTCAAGTGACTGCAAATGAAGTCATCTCTGGCACGTTTTGGCTGATGCAAGGTAACCAAAACACAAGACAACTTTTAATAAAAATCATTGGTTTCTTTGTTAACGTGCACTGTCAAACATGGGACTTTCACACGTCAGGTAAATATGATAACCAATACACAACAGAAGCAGATGCAGATTGCTTATCAATGTCGTGATAGAACAGTTGTGATTTGAGTAGTAGAAGCGCCCCTGAATTGATACTTATTATATACAGCCTGTAAGATAGTCAAAAATGCATGCTAGGAGAGGAGATGCAAATATAAATGTATTAGAAAAATACATAAAGAGGAGTGATATGCTTTTATTCATGCAAGGCTAGAAAAAATCCCCATACTGTCGAAAGCATTCATACACCACCAAATGGAAATAAACAATTCTGACATTAAACGAAAAGGTGACGATGCATTTGTATCATCACCTTGAGAAGGATCATCTAGGAATTGAGCCCAAGCCTCAGCACTTAAAACCAGAAACACTCCACTAAAATAGGAGGCCTGTTGGTGCCAACAATTCTCAAAGTTAATGCTTGTTCTGGTTGAGCATTGAACCGAATGCAGGGCTCTTTTGAAAGTGAGGTCTGTGAATCAACAGATACATCCACATGCCAATTATGTTATTGTTTTAAAGAGAATTCACTTTCTTGGAACGAGACTGCATGAACCCATCTTCAGGGCCTGGACAATTTCATGCAAAACGGCAACTCTCAACATTGCAGCCAAGACAATATAACTAGCGTTTCTGCCCAGTTTCGAACCGGGGACCTTTCGCGTGTGAGGCAAACGTGATAACCACTACACTACAGAAACAGATACCTACAGGTGATTCTTCTGTGATGAAACTGCTCAAAACAGACTATTCCAAGGGCATCTGGTTTTAGATTTCTTTCATACAACCTGCCCGACAGCCCTATCTGAACGCTTGTATATGCCTTGCAAGTTCAGCATTTTTGCAAAATGCTTAAAGAGAAATGTTTCCTATTTGCTCAGGCAGGGCAAGGTTAAAAGCATGAGACTCTAGCAAATAATCATCCACTACTGCAAAGAGAAAATTGATATTGGCTTTGAAATGCATACTTCAAAAGAGCACCAATGAAAGGGCTCGTCCGGGATTTGAACCCGGGACCTCTCGCACCCAAAGCGAGAATCATACCCCTAGACCAACGAGCCGTTGAAAGACCCTCACCTCTGAAAAGGTAATACCAGCTCTAAGCCCGCAATGAAGATCATGCTGGGGTCTTTTTCATGCTTGGTCTGTGAATTCACAGGAAATTCAGTGTCAACTTACCCTTTCTCAAACGATAGCACTATCATTTGTAAGTGTCCCCTTTTATTTTTTTCTCAGCATTGGACAAGTCTTACAGGAAGTCAGCAGTTATTTATATATTTCTGCATTGGCTGGAGCCTAAAGAGAAAGAATAAAAAGCTGTTCATAACAACATAAGAAACACATTTTGCCTTTTCTCTCAAATACTTATTCCCTTTGTGCAAATCGGAATGCCAAGGTGAATAGC
Source organism: Lissotriton helveticus (assembly GCF_964261635.1). Classification (NCBI taxonomy): domain Eukaryota; kingdom Metazoa; phylum Chordata; class Amphibia; order Caudata; family Salamandridae; genus Lissotriton; species Lissotriton helveticus. Next base: position 819,961,127 of record NC_136069.1, on the reverse strand, counting down.
TGGGCCACAGATTCTGGCTAATTATCTATCTCTTGAATGCAAGAAGCAATAAAAACTGCCTAATGCAGGACTAAAGCATTCCTTGCATAGCCTCTAACATCATAACATAACTGAGCTGCTGGTAACAAGCTAAGCAATGCCTTCCCAAAATGAGAAGTACATGTGCTTATGTGCTTATGTGCTTATGTGCTTATGTGCTTATGTGCTTATGTGCTTATGTGCTTATGTGCTTATGTGCTTATGTGCTTATGTGCTTATGTGCTTATGTGCTTATGTGCTTATGTGCTTATGTGCTTATGTGCTTATGCGCTCAATCAGCGCTCAATCAGGCTCGATCAAGGAAAGGTGGAAAGGGTCCAAATGGCTGTCCCTTCCTTTTTAGGGTGGGTCCTGCTGACTATCATAGGATTCCTCTTAAGAGTGGCCAGGGTCAGAGGAAAAACTTTCAATGCTTCTTAGTGTTCTCTCCAGAAGCAGGCATTTTCTGTGCCTTTAATTTCAGGCTTTTCCCAGCAGTCTCTGTTCTGCCTATGTAAATTAACAAAAGCAGTGCTTATTCCTCACTTGCTCTAATGTCCTTCCTGTCCACAAAGCTCTGCCTAAGTATGCTTTTTTTCTTTTTCAGGGAAATTCTAAATGGTTTCTCTGTCCACTCTGTGGCAGTAGAATGCTGATTATGATGCCATGTTTTGTGGAATCACCAAGGTACAACTACAGAGGAATATATGAGTCTGAAGGACATGGAACTCTTAGCTAACACATCACAATATGTGATGCTTGCCAACCAAGCACTACATTCTGGTGCGCTGATGATCAGAACATTCTGCTCCTAAAGGAAAGAAAATACCGCTTGATTGAAAATAAAGTCTCTGTTTATATTAACGCTCTCTCTCTCCCTATATCTATCTATCTATCTATCTATCTATCTATCTATCTATCTATCTATCTATCTATCTATCTATCTATCTATATATGGATACATGCATACACCTACACATAGATATGCCATGCATTTCTTTGGATTTGTTTCAACCTCTTGCCATTTATTTGAGAATCCCAACTTTTCAAGTGACTGCAAATGAAGTCATCTCTGGCACGTTTTGGCTGATGCAAGGTAACCAAAACACAAGACAACTTTTAATAAAAATCATTGGTTTCTTTGTTAACGTGCACTGTCAAACATGGGACTTTCACACGTCAGGTAAATATGATAACCAATACACAACAGAAGCAGATGCAGATTGCTTATCAATGTCGTGATAGAACAGTTGTGATTTGAGTAGTAGAAGCGCCCCTGAATTGATACTTATTATATACAGCCTGTAAGATAGTCAAAAATGCATGCTAGGAGAGGAGATGCAAATATAAATGTATTAGAAAAATACATAAAGAGGAGTGATATGCTTTTATTCATGCAAGGCTAGAAAAAATCCCCATACTGTCGAAAGCATTCATACACCACCAAATGGAAATAAACAATTCTGACATTAAACGAAAAGGTGACGATGCATTTGTATCATCACCTTGAGAAGGATCATCTAGGAATTGAGCCCAAGCCTCAGCACTTAAAACCAGAAACACTCCACTAAAATAGGAGGCCTGTCGGTGCCAACAATTCTCAAAGTTAATGCTTGTTCTGGTTGAGCATTGAACCGAATGCAGGGCTCTTTTGAAAGTGAGGTCTGTGAATCAACAGATACATCCACATGCCAATTATGTTATTGTTTTTAAGAGAATTCACTTTCTTGGAACGAGACTGCATGAACCCATCTTCAGGGCCTGGACAATTTCATGCAAAACGGCAACTCTCAATATTGCAGCCAAGACAATATAACTAGTGTTTCTGCCCAGTTTCGAACCGGGGACCTTTCGCGTGTGAGGCAAACGTGATAACCACTACACTACAGAAACAGATACCTACAGGTGATTCTTCTGTGATGAAACTGCTCAAAACAGACTATTCCAAGGGCATCTGGTTTTAGATTTCTTTCATGCAACCTGCCCGACAGCCCTATCTGAACGCTTGTATATGCCTTGCAAGTTCAGCATTTTTGCAAAATGCTTAAAGAGAAATGTTTCCTATTTGCTCAGGCAGGGCAAGGTTAAAAGCATGAGACTCTAGCAAATAATCATCCACTACTGCAAAGGGAAAATTGATATTGGCTTTGAAATGCATACTTCAAAAGAGCACCAATGAAAGGGCTCGTCCGGGATTTGAACCCGGGACCTCTCGCACCCAAAGCGAGAATCATACCCCTAGACCAACGAGCCGTTGAAAGACCCTCACCTCTGAAAAGGTAATACCAGCTCTAAGCCCGCAATGAAGATCATGCTGGGGTCTTTTTCATGCTTGGTCTGTGAATTCACAGGAAATTCAGTGTCAACTTACCCTTTCTCAAACGATAGCACTATCATTTGTAAGTGTCCCCTTTTATTTTGTCTCAGCATTGGACAAGTCTTACAGGAAGTCAGCAGTTATTTATATATTTCTGCATTGGCTAGAGCCTAAAGAGAAGGAATAAAAAGCTGTTCATAACAACATAAGAAACACATTTTGCCTTTTCTCTCAAATACTTATTCCCTTTGTGCAAATCGGAATGCCAATGTGAATAACTGGGCCACAGATTCTGGCTAATTATCTATCTCTTGAATGCAAGTAGCAATAAAAACTGCCTAATGCAGGAATAAAGCATTCCTTGCATAGCCTCTAACATCATAACATAACTGAGCTGCTGGTAACAAGCTAAGCAATGCCTTCCCAAAATGAGAAGTACATGTGCTTATGTGCTTATCCGCTCAATCAGCGCTCAATCAGGCTCGATATAGGAAAGGTGGAAAGGGTCCAAATGGCTGTCCCTTTTTAGGGTGGGTCCTGCTGACTATCATAGGATTCCTCTTAAGAGTGGCCAGGGTCAGAGGAAAAACTTTCAATGCTTCTTAGTGTTCTCTCCAGAAGCAGGCATTTTCTGTGCCTTTAATTTCAGGCTTTTCCCAGCAGTCTCTGTTCTGCCTATGTAAATTAACAAAAGCAGTGCTTATTCCTCACTTGCTCTAATGTCCTTCCTGTCCACAAAGCTCTGCCTAAGTATGCTTTTTTTCTTTTTCAGGGAAATTCTAAATGGTTTCTCTGTCCACTCTGTGGCAGTAGAATGCTGATTATGATGCCATGTTTTGTGGAATCACCAAGGTACAACTACAGAGGAATATATGAGTCTGAAGGACATGGAACTCTTAGCTAACACATCACAATATGTGATGCTTGCCAACCAAGCACTACATTCTGGTGCGCTGATGATCAGAACATTCTGCTCCTAAAGGAAAGAAAATACCGCTTGATTGAAAATAAAGTCTCTGTTTATATTAACGCTCTCTCTCTCCCTATATCTATCTATCTATCTATCTATCTATCTATCTATCTATCTATCTATCTATCTATCTATCTATCTATCTATCTATCTATCTATCTATCTATCTATCTATCTATCTATCTATCTATCTATCTATCTATCTATCTATCTATCTATCTATCTATATCTCTATCTATCTATCTATCTATCTTTATATATGGATACATGCATACACCTACTCATAGATATGCCATGCATTTCTTTGGATTTGTTTCAACCTCTTGCCATTTATTTGAGAATCCCTACTTTTCAAGTGACTGCAAATGAAGTCATCTCTGGCACGTTTTGGCTGATGCAAGGTAACCAAAACACAAGACAACTTTTAATAAAAATCATTGGTTTCTTTGTTAACGTGCACTGTCAAACATGGGACTTTCACACGTCAGGTAAATATGATAACCAATACACAACAGAAGCAGATGCAGATTGCTTATCAATGTCGTGATAGAACAGTTGTGATTTGAGTAGTAGAAGCGCCCCTGAATTGATACTTATTATATACAGCCTGTAAGATAGTCAAAAATGCATGCTAGGAGAGGAGATGCAAATATAAATGTATTAGAAAAATACATAAAGAGGAGTGATATGCTTTTATTCATGCAAGGCTAGAAAAAATCCCCATACTGTCGAAAGCATTCATACACCACCAAATGGAAATAAACAATTCTGACATTAAACGAAAAGGTGACGATGCATTTGTATCATCACCTTGAGAAGGATCATCTAGGAATTGAGCCCAAGCCTCAGCACTTAAAACCAGAAACACTCCACTAAAATAGGAGGCCTGTTGGTGCCAACAATTCTCAAAGTTAATGCTTGTTCTGGTTGAGCATTGAACCGAATGCAGGGCTCTTTTGAAAGTGAGGTCTGTGAATCAACAGATACATCCACATGCCAATTATGTTATTGTTTTTAAGAGAATTCACTTTCTTGGAACGAGACTGCATGAACCCATCTTCAGGGCCTGGACAATTTCATGCAAAACGGCAACTCTCAACATTGCAGCCAAGACAATATAACTAGTGTTTCTGCCCGGTTTCGAACCGGGGACCTTTCGCGTGTGAGGCGAATGTGATAACCACTACACTACAGAAACAGATACCTACAGGTGATTCTTCTGTGATGAAACTACTCAAAACAGACTATTCCAAGGGCATCTGGTTTTAGATTTCTTTCATGCAACCTGCCCGACAGCCCTATCTGAACGCTTGTATATGCCTTGCAAGTTCAGCATTTTTGCAAAATGCTTAAAGAGAAATGTTTCCTATTTGCTCAGGCAGGGCAAGGTTAAAAGCATGAGACTCTAGCAAATAATCATCCACTACTGCAAAGAGAAAATTGATATTGGCTTTGAAATGCATACTTCAAAAGAGCACCAATGAAAGGGCTCGTCCGGGATTTGACCCGGGACCTCTCGCACCCAAAGCGAGAATCATACCCCTAGACCAACGAGCCGTTGAAAGACCCTCACCTCTGAAAAGGTAATACCAGCTCTAAGCCCGCAATGAAGATCATGCTGGGGTCTTTTTCATGCTTGGTCTGTGAATTCACAGGAAATTCAGTGTCAACTTACCCTTTCTCAAACGATAGCACTATCATTTGTAAGTGTCCCCTTTTATTTTTTTCTCAGCATTGGACAAGTCTTACAGGAAGTCAGCAGTTATTTATATATTTCTGCATTGGCTAGAGCCTAAAGAGAAGGAATAAAAAGCTGTTCATAACAACATAAGAAACACATTTTGCCTTTTCTCTCAAATACTTATTCCCTTTGTGCAAATCGGAATGCCAAGGTGAATAGCTGGGCCACAGATTCTGGCTAATTATCTATCTCTTGAATGCAAGAAGCAATAAAAACTGCCTAATGCAGGACTAAAGCATTCCTTGCATAGCCTCTAACATCATAACATAACTGAGCTGCTGGTAACAAGCTAAGCAATGCCTTCCCAAAATGAGAAGTACATGTGCTTATGTGCTTATCCGCTCAATCAGGCTCGATCAGGCGAGATATAGAAAAGGTGGAAAGGGTCCAAATGGCTGTCCCTTCCTTTTTAGGGTGGGTCCTGCTGACTATCATAGGATTCCTCTTAAGAGTGGCCAGGGTCAGAGGAAAAACTTTCAATGCTTCTTAGTGTTCTCTCCAGAAGCAGGCATTTTCTGTGCCTTTAATTTCAGGCTTTTCCCAGCAGTCTCTGTTCTGCCTATGTAAATTAACAAAAGCAGTGCTTATTCCTCACTTGCTCTAATGTCCTTCCTGTCCACAAAGCTCTGCCTAAGTATGCTTTTTTTCTTTTTCAGGGAAATTCTAAATGGTTTCTCTGTCCACTCTGTGGCAGAAGAATGCTGATTATGATGCCATGTTTTGTGGAATCACCAAGGTACAACTACAGAGGAATATATGAGTCTGAAGGACATGGAACTCTTAGCTAACACATCACAATATGTGATGCTTGCCAACCAAGCACTACATTCTGGTGCGCTGATGATCAGAACATTCTGCTCCTAAAGGAAAGAAAATACCGCTTGATTGAAAATAAAGTCTCTGTTTATATTAACACTCTCTCTCTCCCTATATCTATCTATCTATCTATCTATCTATCTATCTATCTATCTATCTATCTATCTATCTATCTATCTATCTATCTATCTATCTATCTATCTATCTATCTATCTATCTATCTATCTATCTATCTATCTATCTATCTATATATGGATACATGCATACACCTACTCATAGATATGCCATGCATTTCTTTGGATTTGTTTCAACCTCTTGCCATTTATTTGAGAATCCCTACTTTTCAAGTGACTGCAAATGAAGTCATCTCTGGCACGTTTTGGCTGATGCAAGGTAACCAAAACACAAGACAACTTTTAATAAAAATCATTGGTTTCTTTGTTAACGTGCACTGTCAAACATGGGACTTTCACACGTCAGGTAAACATGATAACCAATACACAACAGAAGCAGATGCAGATTGCTTATCAATGTCGTGATAGAACAGTTGTGATTTGAGTAGTAGAAGCGCCCCTGAATTGATACTTATTATATACAGCCTGTAAGATAGTCAAAAATGCATGCTAGGAGAGGAGATGCAAATATAAATGTAGTAGAAAAATACATAAAGAGGATTGATATGCTTTTATTCATGCAAGGCTAGAAAAAATCCCCATACTGTCGAAAGCATTCATACACCACCAAATGGAAATAAACAATTCTGACATTAAACGAAAAGGTGACGATGCATTTGTATCATCACCTTGAGAAGGATCATCTAGGAATTGAGCCCAAGCCTCAGCACTTAAAACCAGAAACACTCCACTAAAATAGGAGGCCTGTTGGTGCCAACAATTCTCAAAGTTAATGCTTGTTCTGGTTGAGCATTGAACCGAATGCAGGGCTCTTTTGAAAGTGAGGTCTGTGAATCAACAGATACATCCACATGCCAATTATGTTATTGTTTTTAAGAGAATTCACTTTCTTGGAACGAGACTGCATGAACCCATCTTCAGGGCCTGGACAATTTCATGCAAAACAGCAACTCTCAACATTGCAGCCAAGACAATATAACTAGAGTTTCTGCCCGGTTTCGACCTGGGGACCTTTCGCGTGTGAGTCGAACGTGATAACCACTACACTACAGAAACAGATACCTACAGGTGATTCTTCTGTGATGAAACTGCTCAAAACAGACAATTCCAAGGGCATCTGGTTTTAGATTTCTTTCATGCAACCTGCCCGACAGCCCTATCTGAACGCTTGTATATGCCTTGCAAGTTCAGCATTTTTGCAAAATGCTTAAAGAGAAATGTTTCCTATTTGCTCAGGCAGGGCAAGGTTAAAAGCATGAGACTCTAGCAAATATTCATCCACTACTGCAAAGAGAAAATTGATATTGGCTTTGAAATGCATACTTCAAAAGAGCACCAATGAAAGGGCTCGTCCGGGATTTGAACCCGGGACCTCTCGCACCCAAAGCGAGAATCATACCCCTAGACCAACGAGCCGTTGAAAGACCCTCACCTCTGAAAAGGTAATACCAGCTCTAAGCCCGCAATGAAGATCATGCTGGGGTCTTTTTCATGCTTGGTCTGTGAATTCACAGGAAATTCAGTGTCAACTTACCCTTTCTCAAACGATAGCACTATCATTTGTAAGTGTCCCCTTTTATTTTTTCTCAGCATTGGACAAGTCTTACAGGAAGTCAGCAGTTATTTATATATTTCTGCATTGGCTAGAGCCTAAAGAGAAAGAATAAAAAGCTGTTCATAACAACATAAGAAACACATTTTGCCTTTTCTCTCAAATACTTATTCCCTTTGTGCAAATCGGAATGCCAAGGTGAATAGCTGGGCCACAGATTCTGGCTAATTATCTATCTCTTGAATGCAAGAAGCAATAAAAACTGCCTAATGCAGGACTAAAGCATTCCTTGCATAGCCTCTAACATCATAACATAACTGAGCTGCTGGTAACAAGCTAAGCAATGCCTTCCCAAAATGAGAAGTACATGTGCTTATGTGCTTATCCGCTCAATCAGCGCTCAATTAGGCTCGATCAGGCGAGATATGGGAAAGGTGGAAAGGGTCCAAATGGCTGTCCCTTCCTTTTTAGGGTGGGTCCTGCTGACTATCATAGGATTCCTCTTAAGAGTGGCCAGGGTCAGAGGAAAAACTTTCAATGCTTCTTAGTGTTCTCTCCAGAAGCAGGCATTTTCTGTGCCTTTAATTTCAGGCTTTTCCCAGCAGTCTCTGTTCTGCCTATGTAAATTAACAAAAGCAGTGCTTATTCCTCACTTGCTCTAATGTCCTTCCTGTCCACAAAGCTCTGCCTAAGTATGCTTTTTTTCTTTTTCAGGGAAATTCTAAATGGTTTCTCTGTCCACTCTGTGGCAGTAGAATGCTGATTATGATGCCATGTTTTGTGGAATCACCAAGGTACAACTACAGAGGAATATATGAGTCTGAAGGACATGGAACTCTTAGCTAACACATCACAATATGTGATGCTTGCCAACCAAGCACTACATTCTGGTGCGCTGATGATCAGAACATTCTGCTCCTAAAGGAAAGAAAATACCGCTTGATTGAAAATAAAGTCTCTGTTTATATTAACGCTCTCTCTCTCCCTATATCTATCTATCTATCTATCTATCTATCTATCTATCTATCTATCTATCTATCTATCTATCTATCTATCTATCTATCTATCTATCTATCTATCTATCTATCTATCTATCTATCTATCTATCTTTATATATGGATACATGCATACACCTACTCATAGATATGCCATGCATTTCTTTGGATTTGTTTCAACCTCTTGCCATTTATTTGAGAATCCCTACTTTTCAAGTGACTGCAAATGAAGTCATCTCTGGCACGTTTTGGCTGATGCAAGGTAACCAAAACACAAGACAACTTTGAATAAAAATCATTGGTTTCTCTGTTAACGTGCACTGTCAAACATGGGACTTTCACACGTCAGGTAAATATGATAACCAATACACAACAGAAGCAGATGCAGATTGCTTATCAATGTCGTGATAGAACAGTTGTGATTTGAGTAGTAGAAGCGCCCCTGAATTGATACTTATTATATACAGCCTGTAAGATAGTCAAAAATGCATGCTAGGAGAGGAGATGCAAATATAAATGTATTAGAAAAATACATAAAGAGGAGTGATATGCTTTTATTCATGCAAGGCTAGAAAAAATCCCCATACTGTCGAAAGCATTCATACACCACCAAATGGAAATAAATAATTCTGACATTAAACGAAAAGGTGACGATGCATTTGTATCATCACCTTGAGAAGGATCATCTAGGAATTGAGCCCAAGCCTCAGCACTTAAAACCAGAAACACTCCACTAAAATAGGAGGCCTGTTGGTGCCAACAATTCTCAAAGTTAATGCTTGTTCTGGTTGAGCATTGAACCGAATGCAGGGCTCTTTTGAAAGTGAGGTCTGTGAATCAACAGATACATCCACATGCCAATTATGTTATTGTTTTTAAGAGAATTCACTTTCTTGGAACGAGACTGCATGAACCCATCTTCAGGGCCTGGACAATTTCATGCAAAACGGCAACTCTCAACATTGCAGCCAAGACAATATAACTAGCGTTTCTGCCCAGTTTCGAACCGGGGACCTTTCGCGTGTGAGGCGAACGTGATAACCACTACACTACAGAAACAGATACCTACAGGTGATTCTTCTGTGATGAAACTGCTCAAAACAGACTATTCCAAGGGCATCTGGTTTTAGATTTCTTTCATGCAACCTGCCCGACAGCCCTATCTGAACGCTTGTATATGCCTTGCAAGTTCAGCATTTTTGCAAAATGCTTAAAGAGAAATGTTTCCTATTTGCTCAGGCAGGGCAAGGTTAAAAGCATGAGACTCTAGCAAATAATCATCCACTACTGCAAAGAGAAAATTGATATTGGCTTTGAAATGCATACTTCAAAAGAGCACCAACGAAAGGGCTCGTCCGGGATTTGAACCCGGGACCTCTCGCACCCAAAGCGAGAATCATACCCCTAGGCCAACGAGCCGTTGAAAGACCCTCACCTCTGAAAAGGTAATACCAGCTCTAAGCCCGCAATGAAGATCATGCTGGGGTCTTTTTCATGCTTGGTCTGTGAATTCACAGGAAATTCAGTGTCAACTTACCCTTTCTCAAACGATAGCACTATCATTTGTAAGTGTCCCCTTTTATTTTTTTCTCAGCATTGGACAAGTCTTACAGGAAGTCAGCAGTTATTTATATATTTCTGCATTGGCTGGAGCCTAAAGAGAAAGAATAAAAAGCTGTTCATAACAACATAAGAAACACATTTTGCCTTTTCTCTCAAATACTTATTCCCTTTGTGCAAATCGGAATGCCAAGGTGAATAGCTGGGCCACAGATTCTGGCTAATTATCTATCTCTTGAATGCAAGAAGCAATAAAAACTGCCTAATGCAGGACTAAAGCATTCCTTGCATAGCCTCTAACATCATAACATAACTGAGCTGCTGGTAACAAGCTAAGCAATGCCTTCCCAAAATGAGAAGTACATGTGCTTATGTGCTTATGTGCTTATGCGCTCAATCAGCGCTCAATCAGGCTCGATCAAGGAAAGGTGGAAAGGGTCCAAATGGCTGTCCCTTCCTTTTTAGGGTGGGTCCTGCTGACTATCATAGGATTCCTCTTAAGAGTGGCCAGGGTCAGAGGAAAAACGTTCAATGCTTCTTAGTGTTCTCTCCAGAAGCAGGCATTTTCTGTGCCTTTAATTTCAGGCTTTTCCCAGCAGTCTCTGTTCTGCCTATGTAAATTAACAAAAGCAGTGCTTATTCCTCACTTGCTCTAATGTCCTTCCTGTCCACAAAGCTCTGCCTAAGTATGCTTTTTTTCTTTTTCAGGGAAATTCTAAATGGTTTCTCTGTCCACTCTGTGGCAGTAGAATGCTGATTATGATGCCATGTTTTGTGGAATCACCAAGGTACAACTACAGAGGAATATATGAGTCTGAAGGACATGGAACTCTTAGCTAACACATCACAATATGTGATGCTTGCCAACCAAGCACTACATTCTGGTGCGCTGATGATCAGAACATTCTGCTCCTAAAGGAAAGAAAATACCGCTTGATTGAAAATAAAGTCTCTGTTTATATTAACGCTCTCTCTCTCCCTATATCTATCTATCTATCTATCTATCTATCTATCTATCTATCTATCTATCTATCTATCTATCTATCTATCTATCTATCTATCTATCTATCTATCTATCTATCTATCTATCTATCTATCTATCTATCTATCTATCTATCTATCTATCTTTATATATGGATACATGCATACACCTACACATAGATATGCCATGCATTTGTTTGGATTTGTTTCAACCTCTTGCCATTTATTTGAGAATCCCAACTTTTCAAGTGACTGCAAATGAAGTCATCTCTGGCACGTTTTGGCTGATGCAAGGTAACCAAAACACAAGACAACTTTTAATAAAAATCATTGGTTTCTTTGTTAACGTGCACTGTCAAACATGGGACTTTCAAACGTCAGGTAAATATGATAACCAATACACAACAGAAGCAGATGCAGATTGCTTATCAATGTCGTGATAGACAGTTGTGATTTGAGTAGTAGAAGCGCCCCTGAATTGATACTTATTATATACAGCCTGTAAGATAGTCAAAAATGCATGCTAGGAGAGGAGATGCAAATATAAATGTATTAGAAAAATACATAAAGAGGAGTGATATGCTTTTATTCATGCAAGGCTAGAAAAAATCCCCATACTGTCGAAAGCATTCATACACCACCAAATGGAAATAAACAATTCTGACATTAAACGAAAAGGTGACGATGCATTTGTATCATCACCTTGAGAAGGATCATCTAGGAATTGAGCCCAAGCCTCAGCACTTAAAACCAGAAACACTCCACTAAAATAAGAGGCCTGTTGGTGCCAACAATTCTCAAAGTTAATGCTTGTTCTGGTTGAGCATTGAACCGAATGCAGGGCTCTTTTGAAAGTGAGGTCTGTGAATCAACAGATACATCCACATGCCAATTATGTTATTGTTTTTAAGAGAATTCACTTTCTTGGAACGAGACTGCATGAACCCATCTTCAGGGCCTGTACAATTTCATGCAAAACGGCAACTCTCAACATTGCAGCCAAGACAATATAACTAGTGTTTCTGCCCGGTTTCGAACCGGGGACCTTTCGCGTGTAAGGCGAACGTGATAACCACTACACTACAGAAACAGATACCTACAGGTGATTCTTCTGTGATGAAACTGCTCAAAACAGACTATTCCAAGGGCATCTGGTTTTAGATTTCTTTCATGCAACCTGCCCGACAGCCCTATCTGAACGCTTGTATATGCCTTGCAAGTTCAGCATTTTTGCAAAATGCTTAAAGAGAAATGTTTCCTATTTGCTCAGGCAGGGCAAGGTTAAAAGCATGAGACTCTAGCAAATAATCATCCACTACTGCAAAGAGAAAATTGATATTGGCTTTGAAATGCATACTTCAAAAGAGCACCAATGAAAGGGCTCGTCCGGGATTTGAACCCGGGACCTTTCGCACCCAAAGCGAGAATCATACCCCTAGACCAATGAGCCGTTGGAAGACCCTCACCTCTGAAAAGGTAATACCAGCTCTAAGCCCGCAATGAAGATCATGCTGGGGTCTTTTTCATGCTTGGTCTGTGAATTCACAGGAAATTCAGTGTCAACTTACCCTTTCTCAAACGATAGCACTATCATTTGTAAGTGTCCCCTTTTATTTTTTCTCAGCATTGGACAAGTCTTACAGGAAGTCAGCAGTTATTTATATATTTCTGCATTGGCTAGAGCCTAAAGAGAAAGAATAAAAAGCTGTTCATAACAACATAAGAAACACATTTTGCCTTTTCTCTCAAATACTTATTCCCTTTGTGCAAATCGGAATGCCAAGGTGAATAGCTGGGCCACAGATTCTGGCTAATTATCTATCTCTTGAATGCAAGAAGCAATAAAAACTGCCTAATGCAGGACTAAAGCATTCCTTGCATAGCCTCTAACATCATAACATAACTGAGCTTCTGGTAACAAGCTAAGCAATACCTTCCCAAAATGAGAAGTACATGTGCTTATGTGCTTATCCGCTCAATCAGCGCTCAATCAGGCTCGATCAAGGAAAGGTGGAAAGGGTCCAAATGGCTGTCCCTTACTTTTTAGGGTGGGTCCTGCTGACTATCATAGGATTCCTCTTAAGAGTGGCCAGGGTCAGAGGAAAAACTTTCAATGCTTCTTAGTGTTCTCTCCAGAAGCAGGCATTTTCTGTGCCTTTAATTTCAGGCTTTTCCCAGCAGTCTCTGTTCTGCCTATGTAAATTAACAAAAGCAGTGCTTATTCCTCACTTGCTCTAATGTCCTTCCTGTCCACAAAGCTCTGCCTAAGTATGCTTTTTTTCTTTTTCAGGGAAATTCTAAATGGTTTCTCTGTCCACTCTGTGGCAGTAGAATGCTGATTATGATGCCATGTTTTGTGGAATCACCAAGGTACAACTACAGAGGAATATATGAGTCTGAAGGACATGGAACTCTTAGCTAACACATCACAATATGTGATGCTTGCCAACCAAGCACTACATTCTGGTGCGCTGATGATCAGAACATTCTGCTCCTAAAGGAAAGAAAATACCGCTTGATTGAAAATAAAGTCTCTGTTTATATTAACGCTCTCTCTCTCCCTATATCTATCTATCTATCTATCTATCTATCTATCTATCTATCTATCTATCTATCTATCTATCTATCTATCTATCTATCTATCTATCTATCTATCTATCTATCTATCTATCTATCTATCTATCTATCTATCTATCTATCTATCTATCTTTATATATGGATACATGCATACACCTACTCATAGATATGCCATGCATTTCTTTGGATTTGTTTCAACCTCTTGCCATTTATTTGAGAATCCCTACTTTTCAAGTGACTGCAAATGAAGTCATCTCTGGCACGTTTTGGCTGATGCAAGGTAACCAAAACACAAGACAACTTTTAATAAAAATCATTGGTTTCTTTGTTAACATGCACTGTCAAACATGGGACTTTCACACGTCAGGTAAACATGATAACCAATACACAACAGAAGCAGATGCAGATTGCTTATCAATGTCGTGATAGAACAGTTGTGATTTGAGTAGTAGAAGCGCCCCTGAATTGATACTTATTATATACAGCCTGTAAGATAGTCAAAAATGCATGCTAGGAGAGGAGATGCAAATATAAATGTAGTAGAAAAATACATAAAGAGGATTGATATGCTTTTATTCATGCAAGGCTAGAAAAAATCCCCATACTGTCGAAAGCATTCATACACCACCAAATGGAAATAAACAATTCTGACATTAAACGAAAAGGTGACGATGCATTTGTATCATCACCTTGAGAAGGATCATCTAGGAATTGAGCCCAAGCCTCAGCACTTAAAACCAGAAACACTCCACTAAAATAGGAGGCCTGTTGGTGCCAACAATTCTCAAAGTTAATGCTTGTTCTGGTTGAGCATTGAACCGAATGCAGGGCTCTTTTGAAAGTGAGGTCTGTGAATCAACAGATACATCCACATGCCAATTATGTTATTGTTTTTAAGAGAATTCACTTTCTTGGAACGAGACTGCATGAACCCATCTTCAGGGCCTGGACAATTTCATGCAAAACAGCAACTCTCAACATTGCAGCCAAGACAATATAACTAGAGTTTCTACCCGGTTTCGACCTGGGGACCTTTCGCGTGTGAGTCGAACGTGATAACCACTACACTACAGAAACAGATACCTACAGGTGATTCTTCTGTGATGAAACTGCTCAAAACAGACTATTCCAAGGGCATCTGGTTTTAGATTTCTTTCATGCAACCTGCCCGACAGCCCTATCTGAACGCTTGTATATGCCTTGCAAGTTCAGCATTTTTGCAAAATGCTTAAAGAGAAATGTTTCCTATTTGCTCAGGCAGGGCAAGGTTAAAAGCATGAGACTCTAGCAAATAATCATCCACTACTGCAAAGAGAAAATTGATATTGGCTTTGAAATGCATACTTCAAAAGAGCACCAATGAAAGGGCTTGTCCGGGATTTGAACCCGGGACCTTTCGCACCCAAAGCGAGAATCATACCCCTAGACCAATGAGCCGTTGGAAGACCCTCACCTCTGAAAAGGTAATACCAGCTCTAAGCCCGCAATGAAGATCATGCTGGGGTCTTTTTCATGCTTGGTCTGTGAATTCACAGGAAATTCAGTGTCAACTTACCCTTTCTCAAACGATAGCACTATCATTTGTAAGTGTCCCCTTTTATTTTTTCTCAGCATTGGACAAGTCTTACAGGAAGTCAGCAGTTATTTATATATTTCTGCATTGGCTAGAGCCTAAAGAGAAAGAATAAAAAGCTGTTCATAACAACATAAGAAACACATTTTGCCTTTTCTCTCAAATACTTATTCCCTTTGTGCAAATCGGAATGCCAAGGTGAATAGCTGGGCCACAGATTCTGGCTAATTATCTATCTCTTGAATGCAAGAAGCAATAAAAACTGCCTAATGCAGGACTAAAGCATTCCTTGCATAGCCTCTAACATCATAACATAACTGAGCTTCTGGTAACAAGCTAAGCAATACCTTCCCAAAATGAGAAGTACATGTGCTTATGTGCTTATGTGCTTATCCGCTCAATCAGCGCTCAATCAGGCTCGATCAAGGAAAGGTGGAAAGGGTCCAAATGGCTGTCCCTTACTTTTTAGGGTGGGTCCTGCTGACTATCATAGGATTCCTCTTAAGAGTGGCCAGGGTCAGAGGAAAAACTTTCAATGCTTCTTAGTGTTCTCTCCAGAAGCAGGCATTTTCTGTGCCTTTAATTTCAGGCTTTTCCCAGCAGTCTCTGTTCTGCCTATGTAAATTAACAAAAGCAGTGCTTATTCCTCACTTGCTCTAATGTCCTTCCTGTCCACAAAGCTCTGCCTAAGTATGCTTTTTTTCTTTTTCAGGGAAATTCTAAATGGTTTCTCTGTCCACTCTGTGGCAGTAGAATGCTGATTATGATGCCATGTTTTGTGGAATCACCAAGGTACAACTACAGAGGAATATATGAGTCTGAAGGACATGGAACTCTTAGCTAACACATCACAATATGTGATGCTTGCCAACCAAGCACTACATTCTGGTGCGCTGATGATCAGAACATTCTGCTCCTAAAGGAAAGAAAATACCGCTTGATTGAAAATAAAGTCTCTGTTTATATTAACGCTCTCTCTCTCCCTATATCTATCTATCTATCTATCTATCTATCTATCTATCTATCTATCTATCTATCTATCTATCTATCTATCTATCTATATCTCTATCTATCTATCTTTATATATGGATACATGCATACACCTACTCATAGATATGCCATGCATTTCTTTGGATTTGTTTCAACCTCTTGCCATTTATTTGAGAATCCCTACTTTTCAAGTGACTGCAAATGAAGTCATCTCTGGCACGTTTTGGCTGATGCAAGGTAACCAAAACACAAGACAACTTTTAATAAAAATCATTGGTTTCTTTGTTAACGTGCACTGTCAAACATGGGACTTTCACACGTCAGGTAAATATGATAACCAATACACAACAGAAGCAGATGCAGATTGCTTATCAATGTCGTGATAGAACAGTTGTGATTTGAGTAGTAGAAGCGCCTCTGAATTGATACTTATTATATACAGCCTGTAAGATAGTCAAAAATGCATGCTAGGAGAGGAGATGCAAATATAAATGTATTAGAAAAATACATAAAGAGGAGTGATATGCTTTTATTCATGCAAGGCTAGAAAAAATCCCCATACTGTCGAAAGCATTCATACACCACCAAATGGAAATAAACAATTCTGACATTAAACGAAAAGGTGACGATGCATTTGTATCATCACCTTGAGAAGGATCATCTAGGAATTGAGCCCAAGCCTCAGCACTTAAAACCAGAAACACTCCACTAAAATAGGAGGCCTGTTGGTGCCAACAATTCTCAAAGTTAATGCTTGTTCTGGTTGAGCATTGAACCGAATGCAGGGCTCTTTTGAAAGTGAGGTCTGTGAATCAACAGATACATCCACATGCCAATTATGTTATTGTTTTTAAGAGAATTCACTTTCTTGGAACGAGACTGCATGAACCCATCTTCAGGGCCTGGACAATTTCATGCAAAACGGCAACTCTCAATATTGCAGCCAAGACAATATAACTAGTGTTTCTGCCCAGTTTCGAACCGGGGACCTTTCGCGTGTGAGGCAAACGTGATAACCACTACACTACAGAAACAGATACCTACAGGTGATTCTTCTGTGATGAAACTGCTCAAAACAGACTATTCCAAGGGCATCTGGTTTTAGATTTCTTTCATGCAGACAGCCCTATCTGAACGCTTGTATATGCCTTGCAAGTTCAGCATTTTTGCAAAATGCTTAAAGAGAAATGTTTCCTATTTGCTCAGGCAGGGCAAGGTTAAAAGCATGAGACTCTAGCAAATAATCATCCACTACTGCAAAGAGAAAATTGATATTGGCTTTGAAATGCATACTTCAAAAGAGCACCAATGAAAGGGCTCGTCCGGGATTTGAACCCGGGACCTCTCGCACCCAAAGCGAGAATCATACCCCTAGACCAACGAGCCGTTGAAAGACCCTCACCTCTGAAAAGGTAATACCAGCTCTAAGCCCGCAATGAAGATCATGCTGGGGTCTTTTTCATGCTTGGTCTGTGAATTCACAGGAAATTCAGTGTCAACTTACCCTTTCTCAAACGATAGCACTATCATTTGTAAGTGTCCCCTTTTATTTTTTCTCAGCATTGGACAAGTCTTACAGGAAGTCAGCAGTTATTTATATATTTCTGCATTGGCTAGAGCCTAAAGAGAAGGAATAAAAAGCTGTTCATAACAACATAAGAAACACATTTTGCCTTTTCTCTCAAATACTTATTCCCTTTGTGCAAATCGGAATGCCAATGTGAATAACTGGGCCACAGATTCTGGCTAATTATCTATCTCTTGAATGCAAGTAGCAATAAAAACTGACTAATGCAGGAATAAAGCATTCCTTGCATAGCCTCTAACATCATAACATAACTGAGCTGCTGGTAACAAGCTAAGCAATGCCTTCCCAAAATGAGAAGTACATGTGCTTATGTGCTTATCCGCTCAATCAGCGCTCAATCAGGCTCGATCAGGCTCGATATAGGAAAGGTGGAAAGGGTCCAAATGGCTGTCCCTTCCTTTTTAGGGTGGGTCCTGCTGACTATCATAGGATTCCTCTTAAGAGTGGCCAGGGTCAGAGGAAAAACTTTCAATGCTTCTTAGTGTTATCTCCAGAAGCAGGCATTTTCTGTGCCTTTAATTTCAGGCTTTTCCCAGCAGTCTCTGTTCTGCCTATGTAAATTAACAAAAGCAGTGCTTATTCCTCACTTGCTCTAATGTCCTTCCTGTCCACAAAGCTCTGCCTAAGTATGCTTTTTTTCTTTTTCAGGGAAATTCTAAATGGTTTCTCTGTCCACTCTGTGGCAGTAGAATGCTGATTATGATGCCATGTTTTGTGGAATCACCAAGGTACAACTACAGAGGAATATATGAGTCTGAAGGACATGGAACTCTTAGCTAACACATCACAATATGTGATGCTTGCCAACCAAGCACTACATTCTGGTGCGCTGATGATCAGAACATTCTGCTCCTAAAGGAAAGAAAATACCGCTTGATTGAAAATAAAGTCTCTGTTTATATTAACGCTCTCTCTCTCCTATCTATATCTATCTATCTATCTATCTATCTATCTATCTATCTATCTATCTATCTATCTATCTATCTATCTATCTATCTATCTATCTATCTATCTATCTATCTATCTATCTATCTATATCTCTATCTATCTATCTATCTATCTATCTTTATATATGAATACATGCATACACCTACTCATAGATATGCCATGCATTTCTTTGGATTTGTTTCAACCTCTTGCCATTTATTTGAGAATCCCTACTTTTCAAGTGACTGCAAATGAAGTCATCTCTGGCACGTTTTGGCTGATGCAAGGTAACCAAAACACAAGACAACTTTTAATAAAAATCATTGGTTTCTTTGTTAACGTGCACTGTCAAACATGGGACTTTCACACGTCAGGTAAATATGATAACCAATACACAACAGAAGCAGATGCAGATTGCTTATCAATGTCGTGATAGAACAGTTGTGATTTGAGTAGTAGAAGCGCCCCTGAATTGATACTTATTATATACAGCCTGTAAGATAGTCAAAAATGCATGCTAGGAGAGGAGATGCAAATATAAATGTATTAGAAAAATACATAAAGAGGAGTGATATGCTTTTATTCATGCAAGGCTAGAAAAAATCCCCATACTGTCGAAAGCATTCATACACCACCAAATGGAAATAAACAATTCTGACATTAAACGAAAAGGTGACGATGCATTTGTATCATCACCTTGAGAAGGATCATCTAGGAATTGAGCCCAAGCCTCAGCACTTAAAACCAGAAACACTCCACTAAAATAGGAGGCCTGTTGGTGCCAACAATTCTCAAAGTTAATGCTTGTTCTGGTTGAGCATTGAACCGAATGCAGGGCACTTTTGAAAGTGAGGTCTGTGAATCAACAGATACATCCACATGCCAATTATGTTATTGTTTTTAAGAGAATTCACTTTCTTGGAACGAGACTGCATGAACCCATCTTCAGGGCCTGGACAATTTCATGCAAAACGGCAACTCTCAACATTGCAGCCAAGACAATATAACTAGTGTTTCTGCCCGGTTTCGAACCGGGGACCTTTCGCGTGTGAGGCGAATGTGATAACCACTACACTACAGAAACAGATACCTACAGGTGATTCTTCTGTGATGAAACTACTCAAAACAGACTATTCCAAGGGCATCTGGTTTTAGATTTCTTTCATGCAACCTGCCCGACAGCCCTATCTGAACGCTTGTATATGCCTTGCAAGTTCAGCATTTTTGCAAAATGCTTAAAGAGAAATGTTTCCTATTTGCTCAGGCAGGGCAAGGTTAAAAGCATGAGACTCTAGCAAATAATCATCCACTACTGCAAAGAGAAAATTGATATTGGCTTTGAAATGCATACTTCAAAAGAGCACCAATGAAAGGGCTCGTCCGGGATTTGAACCCGGGACCTCTCGCACCCAAAGCGAGAATCATACCCCTAGACCAACGAGCCGTTGAAAGACCCTCACCTCTGAAAAGGTAATACCAGCTCTAAGCCCGCAATGAAGATCATGCTGGGGTCTTTTTCATGCTTGGTCTGTGAATTCACAGGAAATTCAGTGTCAACTTACCCTTTCTCAAACGATAGCACTATCATTTGTAAGTGTCCCCTTTTAATTTTTTTCTCAGCATTGGACAAGTCTTACAGGAAGTCAGCAGTTATTTATATATTTCTGCATTGGCTAGAGCCTAAAGAGAAGGAATAAAAAGCTGTTCATAACAACATAAGAAACACATTTTGCCTTTTCTCTCAAATACTTATTCCCTTTGTGCAAATCGGAATGCCAAGGTGAATAGCTGGGCTACAGATTCTGGCTAATTATCTATCTCTTGAATGCAAGAAGCAATAAAAACTGCCTAATGCAGGACTAAAGCATTCCTTGCATAGCCTCTAACATCATAACATAACTGAGCTGCTGGTAACAAGCTAAGCAATGCCTTCCCAAAATGAGAAGTACATGTGCTTATGTGCTTATCCGCTCAATCAGGCTCGATCAGGCGAGATATAGAAAAGGTGGAAAGGGTCCAAATGGCTGTCCCTTCCTTTTTAGGGTGGGTCCTGCTGACTATCATAGGATTCCTCTTAAGAGTGGCCAGGGTCAGAGGAAAAACTTTCAATGCTTCTTAGTGTTCTCTCCAGAAGCAGGCATTTGCTGTGCCTTTAATTTCAGGCTTTTCCCAGCAGTCTCTGTTCTGCCTATGTAAATTAACAAAAGCAGTGCTTATTCCTCACTTGCTCTAATGTCCTTCCTGTCCACAAAGCTCTGCCTAAGTATGCTTTTTTTCTTTTTCAGGGAAATTCTAAATGGTTTCTCTGTCCACTCTGTGGCAGAAGAATGCTGATTATGATGCCATGTTTTGTGGAATCACCAAGGTACAACTACAGAGGAATATATGAGTCTGAAGGACATGGAACTCTTAGCTAACACATCACAATATGTGATGCTTGCCAACCAAGCGCTACATTCTGGTGCGCTGATGATCAGAACATTCTGCTCCTAAAGGAAAGAAAATACCGCTTGATTGAAAATAAAGTCTCTGTTTATATTAACGCTCTCTCTCTCCCTATATCTATCTATCTATCTATCTATCTATCTATCTATCTATCTATCTATCTATCTATCTATCTATCTATCTATCTATCTATCTATCTATCTATCTATCTATCTATCTATCTATCTATCTATCTATCTATCTATCTATATATCTATATATCTATCTATCTATCTATCTATCTTTATATATGGATACATGCATACACCTACTCATAGATATGCCATGCATTTCTTTGGATTTGTTTCAACCTCTTGCCATTTATTTGAGAATCCCTACTTTTCAAGTGACTGCAAATGAAGTCATCTCTGGCACGTTTTGGCTGATGCAAGGTAACCAAAACACAAGACAACTTTTAATAAAAATCATTGGTTTCTTTGTTAACGTGCACTGTCAAACATGGGACTTTCACACGTCAGGTAAACATGATAACCAATACACAACAGAAGCAGATGCAGATTGCTTATCAATGTCGTGATAGAACAGTTGTGATTTGAGTAGTAGAAGCGCCCCTGAATTGATACTTATTATATACAGCCTGTAAGATAGTCAAAAATGCATGCTAGGAGAGGAGATGCAAATATAAATGTAGTAGAAAAATACATAAAGAGGATTGATATGCTTTTATTCATGCAAGGCTAGAAAAAATCCCCATACTGTCGAAAGCATTCATACACCACCAAATGGAAATAAACAATTCTGACATTAAACGAAAAGGTGACGATGCATTTGTATCATCACCTTGAGAAGGATCATCTAGGAATTGAGCCCAAGCCTCAGCACTTAAAACCAGAAACACTCCACTAAAATAGGAGGCCTGTTGGTGCCAACAATTCTCAAAGTTAATGCTTGTTCTGGTTGAGCATTGAACCGAATGCAGGGCTCTTTTGAAAGTGAGGTCTGTGAATCAACAGATACATCCACATGCCAATTATGTTATTGTTTTTAAGAGAATTCACTTTCTTGGAACGAGACTGCATGAACCCATCTTCAGGGCCTGGACAATTTCATGCAAAACAGCAACTCTCAACATTGCAGCCAAGACAATATAACTAGAGTTTCTGCCCGGTTTCGACCTGGGGACCTTTCGCGTGTGAGTCGAACGTGATAACCACTACACTACAGAAACAGATACCTACAGGTGATTCTTCTGTGATGAAACTGCTCAAAACAGACTATTCCAAGGGCATCTGGTTTTAGATTTCTTTCATGCAACCTGCCCGACAGCCCCATCTGAACGCTTGTATATGCCTTGCAAGTTCAGCATTTTTGCAAAATGCTTAAAGAGAAATGTTTCCTATTTGCTCAGGCAGGGCAAGGTTAAAAGCATGAGACTCTAGCAAATATTCATCCACTACTGCAAAGAGAAAATTGATATTGGCTTTGAAATGCATACTTCAAAAGAGCACCAATGAAAGGGCTCGTCAGGGATTTGAACCCGGGACCTCTCGCACCCAAAGCGAGAATCATACCCCTAGACCAACGAGCCGTTGAAAGACCCTCACCTCTGAAAAGGTAATACCAGCTCTAAGCCCGCAATGAAGATCATGCTGGGGTCTTTTTCATGCTTGGTCTGTGAATTCACAGGAAATTCAGTGTCAACTTACCCTTTCTCAAACGATAGCACTATCATTTGTAAGTGTCCCCTTTTATTTTTTCTCAGCATTGGACAAGTCTTACAGGAAGTCAGCAGTTATTTATATATTTCTGCATTGGCTAGAGCCTAAAGAGAAAGAATAAAAAGCTGTTCATAACAACATAAGAAACACATTTTGCCTTTTCTCTCAAATACTTATTCCCTTTGTGCAAATCGGAATGCCAAGGTGAATAGCTGGGCCACAGATTCTGGCTAATTATCTATCTCTTGAATGCAAGAAGCAATAAAAACTGCCTAATGCAGGACTAAAGCATTCCTTGCATAGCCTCTAACATCATAACATAACTGAGCTGCTGGTAACAAGCTAAGCAATGCCTTCCCAAAATGAGAAGTACATGTGCTTATGTGCTTATCCGCTCAATCAGCGCTCAATTAGGCTCAATCAGGCGAGATATGGGAAAGGTGGAAAGGGTCCAAATGGCTGTCCCTTCCTTTTTAGGGTGGGTCCTGCTGACTATCATAGGATTCCTCTTAAGAGTGGCCAGGGTCAGAGGAAAAACTTTCAATGCTTCTTAGTGTTCTCTCCAGAAGCAGGCATTTTCTGTGCCTTTAATTTCAGGCTTTTCCCAGCAGTCTCTGTTCTGCCTATGTAAATTAACAAAAGCAGTGCTTATTCCTCACTTGCTCTAATGTCCTTCCTGTCCACAAAGCTCTGCCTAAGTATGCTTTTTTTCTTTTTCAGGGAAATTCTAAATGGTTTCTCTGTCCACTCTGTGGCAGTAGAATGCTGATTATGATGCCATGTTTTGTGGAATCACCAAGGTACAACTACAGAGGAATATATGAGTCTGAAGGACATGGAACTCTTAGCTAACACATCACAATATGTGATGCTTGCCAACCAAGCACTACATTCTGGTGCGCTGATGATCAGAACATTCTGCTCCTAAAGGAAAGAAAATACCGCTTGATTGAAAATAAAGTCTCTGTTTATATTAACGCTCTCTCTCTCCCTATATCTATCTATCTATCTATCTATCTATCTATCTATCTATCTATCTATCTATCTATCTATCTATCTATCTATCTATCTATCTATATCTCTATCTATCTATCTATCTATCTATCTTTATATATGGATACATGCATACACCTACTCATAGATATGCCATGCATTTCTTTGGATTTGTTTCAACCTCTTGCCATTTATTTGAGAATCCCTACTTTTCAAGTGACTGCAAATGAAGTCATCTCTGGCACGTTTTGGCTGATGCAAGGTAACCAAAACACAAGACAACTTTTAATAAAAATCATTGGTTTCTTTGTTAACGTGCACTGTCAAACATGGGACTTTCACACGTCAGGTAAATATGATAACCAATACACAACAGAAGCAGATGCAGATTGCTTATCAATGTCGTGATAGAACAGTTGTGATTTGAGTAGTAGAAGCGCCCCTGAATTGATACTTATTATATACAGCCTGTAAGATAGTCAAAAATGCATGCTAGGAGAGGAGATGCAAATATAAATGTATTAGAAAAATACATAAAGAGGAGTGATATGCTTTTATTCATGCAAGGCTAGAAAAAATCCCCATACTGTCGAAAGCATTCATACACCACCAAATGGAAATAAACAATTCTGACATTAAACGAAAAGGTGACGATGCATTTGTATCATCACCTTGAGAAGGATCATCTAGGAATTGAGCCCAAGCCTCAGCACTTAAAAACCAGAAACACTCCACTAAAATAAGAGGCCTGTTGGTGCCAACAATTCCCAAAGTTAATGCTTGTTCTGGTTGAGCATTGAACCGAATGCAGGGCTCTTTTGAAAGTGAGGTCTGTGAATCAACAGATACATCCACATGCCAATTATGTTATTGTTTTTAAGAGAATTCACTTTCTTGGAACGAGACTGCATGAACCCATCTTCAAGGCCTGGACAATTTCATGCAAAACGGCAACTCTCAACATTGCAGCCAAGACAATATAACTAGTGTTTCTGCCCGGTTTCGAACCGGGGACCTTTCGCGTGTGAGGCGAACGTGATAACCACTACACTACAGAAACAGATACCTACAGGTGATTCTTCTGTGATGAAACTGCTCAAAACAGACTATTCCAAGGGCATCTGGTTTTAGATTTCTTTCATGCAACCTGCCCGACAGCCCTATCTGAACGCTTGTATATGCCTTGCAAGTTCAGCATTTTTGCAAAATGCTTAAAGAGAAATGTTTCCTATTTGCTCAGGCAGGGCAAGGTTAAAAGCATGAGACTCTAGCAAATAATCATCCACTACTGCAAAGAGAAAATTGATATTGGCTTTGAAATGCATACTTCAAAAGAGCACCAATGAAAGGGCTCGTCCGGGATTTGAACCCGGGACCTCTCACACCCAAAGCGAGAATCATACCCCTAGACCAACGAGCCGTTGAAAGACCCTCACCTCTGAAAAGGTAATACCAGCTCTAAGCCCGCAATGAAGATCATGCTGGGGTCTTTTTCATGCTTGGTCTGTGAATTCACAGGAAATTCAGTGTCAACTTACCCTTTCTCAAACGATAGCACTATCATTTGTAAGTGTCCCCTTTTATTTTTTTCTCAGCATTGGACAAGTCTTACAGGAAGTCAGCAGTTATTTATATATTTGTGCATTGGCTGGAGCCTAAAGAGAAAGAATAAAAAGCTGTTCATAACAACATAAGAAACACATTTTGCCTTTTCTCTCAAATACTTATTCCCTTTGTGCAAATCGGAATGCCAAGGTGAATAGCTGGGCCACAGATTCTGGCTAATTATCTATCTCTTGAATGCAAGAAGCAATAAAAACTGCCTAATGCAGGACTAAAGCATTCCTTGCATAGCCTCTAACATCATAACATAACTGAGCTGCTGGTAACAAGCTAAGCAATGCCTTCCCAAAATGAGAAGTACATGTGCTTATGTGCTTATGTGCTTATGTGCTTATGTGCTTATGTGCTTATGTGCTTATGTGCTTATGTGCTTATGTGCTTATGTGCTTATGTGCTTATGTGCTTATGTGCTTATGCGCTCAATCAGCGCTCAATCAGGCTCGATCAAGGAAAGGTGGAAAGGGTCCAAATGGCTGTCCCTTCCTTTTTAGGGTGGGTCCTGCTGACTATCATAGGATTCCTCTTAAGAGTGGCCAGGGTCAGAGGAAAAACTTTCAATGCTTCTTAGTGTTCTCTCCAGAAGCAGGCATTTTCTGTGCCTTTAATTTCAGGCTTTTCCCAGCAGTCTCTGTTCTGCCTATGTAAATTAACAAAAGCAGTGCTTATTCCTCACTTGCTCTAATGTCCTTCCTGTCCACAAAGCTCTGCCTAAGTATGCTTTTTTTCTTTTTCAGGGAAATTCTAAATGGTTTCTCTGTCCACTCTGTGGCAGTAGAATGCTGATTATGATGCCATGTTTTGTGGAATCACCAAGGTACAACTACAGAGGAATATATGAGTCTGAAGGACATGGAACTCTTAGCTAACACATCACAATATGTGATGCTTGCCAACCAAGCACTACATTCTGGTGCGCTGATGATCAGAACATTCTGCTCCTAAAGGAAAGAAAATACCGCTTGATTGAAAATAAAGTCTCTGTTTATATTAACGCTCTCTCTCTCCCTATATCTATCTATCTATCTATCTATCTATCTATCTATCTATCTATCTATTTATCTATCTATCTATCTATCTATCTATCTATCTATCTATCTATCTATCTATCTATCTATCTATCTATATATCTATCTATCTATCTATCTATCTATCTATCTATCTATCTATCTATCTATCTTTATATATGGATACATGCATACACCTACTCATAGATATGCCATGCATTTCTTTGGATTTGTTTCAACCTCTTGCCATTTATTTGAGAATCCCTACTTTTCAAGTGACTGCAAATGAAGTCATCTCTGGCACGTTTTGGCTGATGCAAGGTAACCAAAACACAAGACAACTTTTAATAAAAATCATTGGTTTCTTTGTTAACATGCACTGTCAAACATGGGACTTTCACACGTCAGGTAAACATGATAACCAATACACAACAGAAGCAGATGCAGATTGCTTATCAATGTCGTGATAGAACAGTTGTGATTTGAGTAGTAGAAGCGCCCCTGAATTGATACTTATTATATACAGCCTGTAAGATAGTCAAAAATGCATGCTAGGAGGGGAGATGCAAATATAAATGTAGTAGAAAAATACATAAAGAGGATTGATATGCTTTTATTCATGCAAGGCTAGAAAAAATCCCCATACTGTCGAAAGCATTCATACACCACCAAATGGAAATAAACAATTCTGACATTAAACGAAAAGGTGACGATGCATTTGTATCATCACCTTGAGAAGGATCATCTAGGAATTGAGCCCAAGCCTCAGCACTTAAAACCAGAAACACTCCACTAAAATAGGAGGCCTGTTGGTGCCAACAATTCTCAAAGTTAATGCTTGTTCTGGTTGAGCATTGAACCGAATGCAGGGCTCTTTTGAAAGTGAGGTCTGTGAATCAACAGATACATCCACATGCCAATTATGTTATTGTTTTTAAGAGAATTCACTTTCTTGGAACGAGACTGCATGAACCCATCTTCAGGGCCTGGACAATTTCATGCAAAACAGCAACTCTCAACATTGCAGCCAAGACAATATAACTAGAGTTTCTACCCAGTTTCGACCTGGGGACCTTTCGCGTGTGAGTCGAACGTGATAACCACTACACTACAGAAACAGATACCTACAGGTGATTCTTCTGTGATGAAACTGCTCAAAACAGACTATTCCAAGGGCATCTGGTTTTAGATTTCTTTCATGCAACCTGCCCGACAGCCCTATCTGAACGCTTGTATATGCCTTGCAAGTTCAGCATTTTTGCAAAATGCTTAAAGAGAAATGTTTCCTATTTGCTCAGGCAGGGCAAGGTTAAAAGCATGAGACTCTAGCAAATATTCATCCACTACTGCAAAGAGAAAATTGATATTGGCTTTGAAATGCATACTTCAAAAGAGCACCAATGAAAGGGCTCGTCCGGGATTTGAACCCGGGACCTCTCGCACCCAAAGCGAGAATCATACCCCTAGACCAACGAGCCGTTGAAAGACCCTCACCTCTGAAAAGGTAATACCAGCTCTAAGCCCGCAATGAAGATCATGCTGGGGTCTTTTTCATGCTTGGTCTGTGAATTCACAGGAAATTCAGTGTCAACTTACCCTTTCTCAAACGATAGCACTATCATTTGTAAGTGTCCCCTTTTATTTTTTCTCAGCATTGGACAAGTCTTACAGGAAGTCAGCAGTTATTTATATATTTCTGCATTGGCTAGAGCCTAAAGAGAAATAATAAAAAGCTGTTCATAACAACATAAGAAACACATTTTGCCTTTTCTCTCAAATACTTATTCCCTTTGTGCAAATCGGAATGCCAAGGTGAATAGCTGGGCCACAGATTCTGGCTAATTATCTATCTCTTGAATGCAAGAAGCAAAAAAAACTGCCTAATGCAGGACTAAAGCATTCCTTGCATAGCCTCTAACATCATAACATAACTGAGCTGCTGGTAACAAGCTAAGCAATGCCTTCCCAAAATGAGAAGTACATGTGCTTATGTGCTTATCCGCTCAATCAGCGCTCAATCAGGCTCGATCAGGCTCGATCAGGGAAAGGTGGAAAGGGTCCAAATGGCTGTCCCTTCCTTTTTAGGGTGGGTCCTGCTGACTATCATAGGATTCCTCTTAAGAGTGGCCAGGGTCAGAGGAAAAACTTTCAATGCTTCTTAGTGTTCTCTCCAGAAGCAGGCATTTTCTGTGCCTTTAATTTCAGGCTTTTCCCAGCAGTCTCTGTTCTGCCTATGTAAATTAACAAAAGCAGTGCTTATTCCTCACTTGCTCTAATGTCCTTCCTGTCCACAAAGCTCTGCCTAAGTATGCTTTTTTTCTTTTTCAGGGAAATTCTAAATGGTTTCTCTGTCCACTCTGTGGCAGTAGAATGCTGATTATGATGCCATGTTTTGTGGAATCACCAAGGTACAACTACAGAGGAATATATGAGTCTGAAGGACATGGAACTCTTAGCTAACACATCACAATATGTGATGCTTGCCAACCAAGCACTACATTCTGGTGCGCTGATGATCAGAACATTCTGCTCCTAAAGGAAAGAAAATACCGCTTGATTGAAAATAAAGTCTCTGTTTATATTAACGCTCTCTCTCTCCCTATATCTATCTATCTATCTATCTATCTATCTATCTATCTATCTATCTATCTATCTATCTATCTATCTATCTATCTATCTATCTATCTATCTATCTATCTATCTATCTATCTATATATCTATCTATCTATCTATCTATCTATCTATCTATCTATCTTTATATATGGATACATGCATACACCTACTCATAGATATGCCATGCATTTCTTTGGATTTGTTTCAACCTCTTGCCATTTATTTGAGAATCCCTACTTTTCAAGTGACTGCAAATGAAGTCATCTCTGGCACATTTTGGCTGATGCAAGGTAACCAAAACACAAGACAACTTTTAATAAAAATCATTGGTTTCTTTGTTAACATGCACTGTCAAACATGGGACTTTCACACGTCAGGTAAACATGATAACCAATACACAACAGAAGCAGATGCAGATTGCTTATCAATGTCGTGATAGAACAGTTGTGATTTGAGTAGTAGAAGCGCCCCTGAATTGATACTTATTATATACAGCCTGTAAGATAGTCAAAAATGCATGCTAGGAGAGGAGATGCAAATATAAATGTAGTAGAAAAATACATAAAGAGGATTGATATGCTTTTATTCATGCAAGGCTAGAAAAAATCCCCATACTGTCGAAAGCATTCATACACCACCAAATGGAAATAAACAATTCTGACATTAAACGAAAAGGTGACGATGCATTTGTATCATCACCTTGAGAAGGATCATCTAGGAATTGAGCCCAAGCCTCAGCACTTAAAACCAGAAACACTCCACTAAAATAGGAGGCCTGTTGGTGCCAACAATTCTCAAAGTTAATGCTTGTTCTGGTTGAGCATTGAACCGAATGCAGGGCTCTTTTGAAAGTGAGGTCTGTGAATCAACAGATACATCCACATGCCAATTATGTTATTGTTTTTAAGAGAATTCACTTTCTTGGAACGAGACTGCATGAACCCATCTTCAGGGCCTGGACAATTTCATGCAAAACAGCAACTCTCAACATTGCAGCCAAGACAATATAACTAGAGTTTCTACCCAGTTTCGACCTGGGGACCTTTCGCGTGTGAGTCGAACGTGATAACCACTACACTACAGAAACAGATACCTACAGGTGATTCTTCTGTGATGAAACTGCTCAAAACAGACTATTCCAAGGGCATCTGGTTTTAGATTTCTTTCATGCAACCTGCCCGACAGCCCTATCTGAACGCTTGTATATGCCTTGCAAGTTCAGCATTTTTGCAAAATGCTTAAAGAGAAATGTTTCCTATTTGCTCAGGCAGGGCAAGGTTAAAAGCATGAGACTCTAGCAAATATTCATCCACTACTGCAAAGAGAAAATTGATATTGGCTTTGAAATGCATACTTCAAAAGAGCACCAATGAAAGGGCTCGTCCGGGATTTGAACCCGGGACCTCTCGCACCCAAAGCGAGAATCATACCCCTAGACCAACGAGCCGTTGAAAGACCCTCACCTCTGAAAAGGTAATACCAGCTCTAAGCCCGCAATGAAGATCATGCTGGGGTCTTTTTCATGCTTGGTCTGTGAATTCACAGGAAATTCAGTGTCAACTTACCCTTTCTCAAACGATAGCACTATCATTTGTAAGTGTCCCCTTTTATTTTTTCTCAGCATTGGACAAGTCTTACAGGAAGTCAGCAGTTATTTATATATTTCTGCATTGGCTAGAGCCTAAAGAGAAATAATAAAAAGCTGTTCATAACAACATAAGAAACACATTTTGCCTTTTCTCTCAAATACTTATTCCCTTTGTGCAAATCGGAATGCCAAGGTGAATAGCTGGGCCACAGATTCTGGCTAATTATCTATCTCTTGAATGCAAGAAGCAATAAAAACTGCCTAATGCAGGACTAAAGCATTCCTTGCATAGCCTCTAACATCATAACATAACTGAGCTTCTGGTAACAAGCTAAGCAATACCTTCCCAAAATGAGAAGTACATGTGCTTATGTGCTTATCCGCTCAATCAGCGCTCAATCAGGCTCGATCAGGCTCGATATAGGAAAGGTGGAAAGGGTCCAAATGGCTGTCCCTTCCTTTTTAGGGTGGGTCCTGCTGACTATCATAGGATTCCTCTTAAGAGTGGCCAGGGTCAGAGGAAAAACTTTCAATGCTTCTTAGTGTTCTCTCCAGAAGCAGGCATTTTCTGTGCCTTTAATTTCAGGCTTTTCCCAGCAGTCTCTGTTCTGCCTATGTAAATTAACAAAAGCAGTGCTTATTCCTCACTTGCTCTAATGTCCTTCCTGTCCACAAAGCTCTGCCTAAGTATGCTTTTTTTCTTTTTCAGGGAAATTCTAAATGGTTTCTCTGTCCACTCTGTGGCAGTAGAATGCTGATTATGATGCCATGTTTTGTGGAATCACCAAGGTACAACTACAGAGGAATATATGAGTCTGAAGGACATGGAACTCTTAGCTAACACATCACAATATGTGATGCTTGCCAACCAAGCACTACATTCTGGTGCGCTGATGATCAGAACATTCTGCTCCTAAAGGAAAGAAAATACCGCTTGATTGAAAATAAAGTCTCTGTTTATATTAACGCTCTCTCTCTCCCTATATCTATCTATCTATCTATCTATCTATCTATCTATCTATCTATCTATCTATTTATCTATCTATCTATCTATCTATCTATCTATCTATCTATCTATCTATCTATCTATATATCTATCTATCTATCTATCTATCTATCTATCTATCTATCTATCTTTATATATGGAAACATGCATACACCTACTCATAGATATGCCATGCATTTCTTTGGATTTGTTTCAACCTCTTGCCATTTATTTGAGAATCCCTACTTTTCAAGTGACTGCAAATGAAGTCATCTCTGGCACGTTTTGGCTGATGCAAGGTAACCAAAACACAAGACAACTTTTAATAAAAATCATTGGTTTCTTTGTTAACATGCACTGTCAAACATGGGACTTTCACACGTCAGGTAAACATGATAACCAATACACAACAGAAGCAGATGCAGATTGCTTATCAATGTCGTGATAGAACAGTTGTGATTTGAGTAGTAGAAGCGCCCCTGAATTGATACTTATTATATACAGCCTGTAAGATAGTCAAAAATGCATGCTAGGAGGGGAGATGCAAATATAAATGTAGTAGAAAAATACATAAAGAGGATTGATATGCTTTTATTCATGCAAGGCTAGAAAAAATCCCCATACTGTCGAAAGCATTCATACACCACCAAATGGAAATAAACAATTCTGACATTAAACGAAAAGGTGACGATGCATTTGTATCATCACCTTGAGAAGGATCATCTAGGAATTGAGCCCAAGCCTCAGCACTTAAAACCAGAAACACTCCACTAAAATAGGAGGCCTGTTGGTGCCAACAATTCTCAAAGTTAATGCTTGTTCTGGTTGAGCATTGAACCGAATGCAGGGCTCTTTTGAAAGTGAGGTCTGTGAATCAACAGATACATCCACATGCCAATTATGTTATTGTTTTTAAGAGAATTCACTTTCTTGGAACGAGACTGCATGAACCCATCTTCAGGGCCTGGACAATTTCATGCAAAACAGCAACTCTCAACATTGCAGCCAAGACAATATAACTAGAGTTTCTACCCAGTTTCGACCTGGGGACCTTTCGCGTGTGAGTCGAACGTGATAACCACTACACTACAGAAACAGATACCTACAGGTGATTCTTCTGTGATGAAACTGCTCAAAACAGACTATTCCAAGGGCATCTGGTTTTAGATTTCTTTCATGCAACCTGCCCGACAGCCCTATCTGAACGCTTGTATATGCCTTGCAAGTTCAGCATTTTTGCAAAATGCTTAAAGAGAAATGTTTCCTATTTGCTCAGGCAGGGCAAGGTTAAAAGCATGAGACTCTAGCAAATATTCATCCACTACTGCAAAGAGAAAATTGATATTGGCTTTGAAATGCATACTTCAAAAGAGCACCAATGAAAGGGCTCGTCCGGGATTTGAACCCGGGACCTCTCGCACCCAAAGCGAGAATCATACCCCTAGACCAACGAGCCGTTGAAAGACCCTCACCTCTGAAAAGGTAATACCAGCTCTAAGCCCGCAATGAAGATCATGCTGGGGTCTTTTTCATGCTTGGTCTGTGAATTCACAGGAAATTCAGTGTCAACTTACCCTTTCTCAAACGATAGCACTATCATTTGTAAGTGTCCCCTTTTATTTTTTCTCAGCATTGGACAAGTCTTACAGGAAGTCAGCAGTTATTTATATATTTCTGCATTGGCTAGAGCCTAAAGAGAAATAATAAAAAGCTGTTCATAACAACATAAGAAACACATTTTGCCTTTTCTCTCAAATACTTATTCCCTTTGTGCAAATCGGAATGCCAAGGTGAATAGCTGGGCCACAGATTCTGGCTAATTATCTATCTCTTGAATGCAAGAAGCAAAAAAAACTGCCTAATGCAGGACTAAAGCATTCCTTGCATAGCCTCTAACATCATAACATAACTGAGCTGCTGGTAACAAGCTAAGCAATGCCTTCCCAAAATGAGAAGTACATGTGCTTATGTGCTTATCCGCTCAATCAGCGCTCAATCAGGCTCGATCAGGCTCGATCAGGGAAAGGTGGAAAGGGTCCAAATGGCTGTCCCTTCCTTTTTAGGGTGGGTCCTGCTGACTATCATAGGATTCCTCTTAAGAGTGGCCAGGGTCAGAGGAAAAACTTTCAATGCTTCTTAGTGTTCTCTCCAGAAGCAGGCATTTTCTGTGCCTTTAATTTCAGGCTTTTCCCAGCAGTCTCTGTTCTGCCTATGTAAATTAACAAAAGCAGTGCTTATTCCTCACTTGCTCTAATGTCCTTCCTGTCCACAAAGCTCTGCCTAAGTATGCTTTTTTTCTTTTTCAGGGAAATTCTAAATGGTTTCTCTGTCCACTCTGTGGCAGTAGAATGCTGATTATGATGCCATGTTTTGTGGAATCACCAAGGTACAACTACAGAGGAATATATGAGTCTGAAGGACATGGAACTCTTAGCTAACACATCACAATATGTGATGCTTGCCAACCAAGCACTACATTCTGGTGCGCTGATGATCAGAACATTCTGCTCCTAAAGGAAAGAAAATACTGCTTGATTGAAAATAAAGTCTCTGTTTATATTAACGCTCTCTCTCTCCCTATATCTATCTATCTATCTATCTATCTATCTATCTATCTATCTATCTATCTATCTATCTATCTATCTATCATCTATCTATCTATCTATCTATCTATCTATCTATCTATCTATCTATATATCTATCTATCTATCTATCTATCTATCTATCTTTATATATGGATACATGCATACACCTACTCATAGATATGCCATGCATTTCTTTGGATTTGTTTCAACCTCTTGCCATTTATTTGAGAATCCCTACTTTTCAAGTGACTGCAAATGAAGTCATCTCTGGCACATTTTGGCTGATGCAAGGTAACCAAAACACAAGACAACTTTTAATAAAAATCATTGGTTTCTTTGTTAACATGCACTGTCAAACATGGGACTTTCACACGTCAGGTAAACATGATAACCAATACACAACAGAAGCAGATGCAGATTGCTTATCAATGTCGTGATAGAACAGTTGTGATTTGAGTAGTAGAAGCGCCCCTGAATTGATACTTATTATATACAGCCTGTAAGATAGTCAAAAATGCATGCTAGGAGAGGAGATGCAAATATAAATGTAGTAGAAAAATACATAAAGAGGATTGATATGCTTTTATTCATGCAAGGCTAGAAAAAATCCCCATACTGTCGAAAGCATTCATACACCACCAAATGGAAATAAACAATTCTGACATTAAACGAAAAGGTGACGATGCATTTGTATCATCACCTTGAGAAGGATCATCTAGGAATTGAGCCCAAGCCTCAGCACTTAAAACCAGAAACACTCCACGAAAATAGGAGGCCTGTTGGTGCCAACAATTCTCAAAGTTAATGCTTGTTCTGGTTGAGCATTGAACCGAATGCAGGGCTCTTTTGAAAGTGAGGTCTGTGAATCAACAGATACATCCACATGCCAATTATGTTATTGTTTTTAAGAGAATTCACTTTCTTGGAACGAGACTGCATGAACCCATCTTCAGGGCCTGGACAATTTCATGCAAAACAGCAACTCTCAACAGTGCAGCCAAGACAATATAACTAGAGTTTCTACCCGGTTTCGACCTGGGGACCTTTCGCGTGTGAGTCGAACGTGATAACCACTACACTACAGAAACAGATACCTACAGGTGATTCTTCTGTGATGAAACTGCTCAAAACAGACTATTCCAAGGGCATCTGGTTTTAGATTTCTTTCATGCAACCTGCCCGACAGCCCTATCTGAACGCTTGTATATGCCTTGCAAGTTCAGCATTTTTGCAAAATGCTTAAAGAGAAATGTTTCCTATTTGCTCAGGCAGGGCAAGGTTAAAAGCATGAGACTCTAGCAAATATTCATCCACTACTGCAAAGAGAAAATTGATATTGGCTTTGAAATGCATACTTCAAAAGAGCACCAATGAAAGGGCTCATCCGGGATTTGAACCCGGGACCTCTCGCACCCAAAGCGAGAATCATACCCCTAGACCAACGAGCCGTTGAAAGACCCTCACCTCTGAAAAGGTAATACCAGCTCTAAGCCCGCAATGAAGATCATGCTGGGGTCTTTTTCATGCTTGGTCTGTGAATTCACAGGAAATTCAGTGTCAACTTACCCTTTCTCAAACGATAGCACTATCATTTGTAAGTGTCCCCTTTTATTTTTTCTCAGCATTGGACAAGTCTTACAGGAAGTCAGCAGTTATTTATATATTTCTGCATTGGCTAGAGCCTAAAGAGAAAGAATAAAAAGCTGTTCATAACAACATAAGAAACACATTTTGCCTTTTCTCTCAAATACTTATTCCCTTTGTGCAAATCGGAATGCCAAGGTGAATAGCTGGGCCACAGATTCTGGCTAATTATCTATCTCTTGAATGCAAGAAGCAAAAAAAACTGCCTAATGCAGGACTAAAGCATTCCTTGCATAGCCTCTAACATCATAACATAACTGAGCTGCTGGTAACAAGCTAAGCAATGCCTTCCCAAAATGAGAAGTACATGTGCTTATGTGCTTATCCGCTCAATCAGGCTCGATCAGGCGAGATATGGGAAAGGTGGAAAGGGTCCAAATGGCTGTCCCTTCCTTTTTAGGGTGGGTCCTGCTGACTATCATAGGATTCCTCTTAAGAGTGGCCAGGGTCAGAGGAAAAACTTTCAATTCTTCTTAGTGTTCTCTCCAGAAGCAGGCATTTTCTGTGCCTTTAATTTCAGGCTTTTCCCAGCAGTCTCTGTTCTGCCTATGTAAATTAACAAAAGCAGTGCTTATTCCTCACTTGCTCTAATGTCCTTCCTGTCCACAAAGCTCTGCCTAAGTATGCTTTTTTTCTTTTTCAGGGAAATTCTAAATGGTTTCTCTGTCCACTCTGTGGCAGTAGAATGCTGATTATTGTTAGACCTGGCACCTTGGCGTGAGTTTCCCTTCCACTTTTTGCTGTTGTGCCTCAGATGTTTTTGCTGGTGTCCGCGACTCAGGGCACTGCGCCACGGCCAATCCATGCCGCAGTGCAAGTGCTCCCTACTGTAAAGTGTACATGTGATTGATATACCTGATTGGTTCATTGGATTTACTGTCAGTCCCCAGTAAAGTGCACCAGGAGTGCCAGGGCTTGTGAATGCCAATACTGCTAGTGGGCCTGCAGCGCTGGTTGCGCCACCCACAGAAGCAGCCTTAAAATGTGTCTAGGGTCTGCCATTGCAGAACCTGCGTGCAGTCTGGTACTGTCACCCTGGCTGGGCAAGTGCACACACTTGCCAGCCCCTAAACCTTCCCTTAACTTCATATTAGTCACCCCTATGGTAGGCCTGAGGGCAGGGTGCATTGTAAGTATAAGGTAGAACATGCCCTGATGTGTGTGGCATGTTCTAATAGTGAATTACTGCCAAATTCGTTTTTCACTATTGTAAGGCTACCAGTTCCCTTCTAGGCCAGATGGGCTGCTGGAATTATTACACTCTATAATCCCAGCAGGCTCAGGGAACATGGTAGAAATTCATGTTTAGTATGCCTGAACTCAGAATAATAAAATACTTCTTTTAGTAAAGTTTATTTTAATATCCTGTGTTTGCAAATGCTACTTTTAGAAAGTTAGCATTTGCTTGCCTAACCATTTCAGCCCGCCTCTGCTTGGATGTGGATCTGACTGTCTGGTGTGTGTGAGTGACAGGGCTGGGAGTTGACAGGTAGTGATTAGCAGGAGGACCCCTTAATGGGTGGTGGGAGTTTCCCCTGAATGATGCATCAGGCTGTGCTCTGCCTCCACAATGCTGGCTCCGCCCTCCTGGGGAGCGACTGATGACTCAGCCTGCACCTGGCCCAGGAAGGACCGAAGCTTGTCAACAAAGTACTCAGGCCACTCCTGCCCTCTCAATGCCGGCTCCGCCTCCCTGGGGAGCGGCTGATGTGCCTGCCCTCACACTGAATACAGAAGTCATAAGTACCCACAACAAGTACTCAGAGACTGAAGCAGTTATGCAGAGGCCCCCCTGGCCAGTGAGAACAAAAGAAACTGTGTATAAAAGTAGGAGCCCTGCTCCTTGTAAATCAGAATCCTGTTTCACCACGAAGGACCTCTGCCCGACTAGAAGGAGAAGAGACGCTGGGAGAACTGGCCTGCTGCTTGCCTTGCTGAGAAAGGAGAGGAAAAGACTTGATGAGAAAAGACTTTGCTGCTTTGTGCTTAAACATTCTCCAAGGGCTTGACTGAGCTTGCCCCCTGACCTGAGCCACAGGACCATCTGGCTCAACCTGCCTCTGCTCGTCTGCCGGTAATTAACCGGGATATCTACTACTGCCGGAGCTGTGACTTTGGTGCCCCCCAGCCCCTCTCTGAGGCCGTGACCGACTGTGTCTCCTCGTCCCCGCCGAGGAAGAGCTCCGCTCCGTTGAGCCGCTCTCCCCCCGCTGAGGAGATCGCTGTGTTGACCGCCTGGAAGGCTCACTGCTGTGGTGCCCCCCAGCCCCTCCCTGAGGCCGTGACCGACTGTGTCTCCTCGTCCCCGCCGAGGAAGAGCTCCGCTCCGTTGAGCCGCTCTCCCCCCGCTGAGGAGATCGCTGTGTTGACCGCCTAAGAGGGCCCGCTGCTGTGCCTCACCCTCCCGCCAGAAATCCCCACCGGACGCAAACAGACCCAGGGGACAGACCTCCGACCTGGACGGACGCCTCGGGTGCCAGCCTCGCTCTGCCTGAGCCGCTGGGCACCTCGCCTTTGTCCCCGGAGGAAAGCCGCCACCGAGACCGTCAACGGGCTCGGGGCCCGCAACGTTTGTTTCTACCCTTGATTTTGGGGTTGCCAGCCTGCCTGCAAGGGCCCAGGAATTGTGACTATCACCCGCGGTGCGAGCCGCCCCTGTCCGCTGACTCGCGCCGCTCTGTGTGCCTGCCTGCAGCTCCGCGCTGAGAAGAGCGCTCCAGCCCCTCCCGCTGGAATCCTTTAACTGTCGGGGAGACGAGGCTGCAACCAGAGCCCCTGACCGAGTGACTGGGGCTGCGCTGGGTCCGTGGGCCTCTCCTCCACCTGGACAGCTCTGAGGTCGGTGTTTCCCCCCCGAGGGGGTCCCGCAGACCAGGAGGGCCATCAGCTGTCAGAGACCCGGCCGGGCCGATCGCGTCTCACGCGGGAAGCGTGAGACTTGGCAGGGCGTCGGGATTTCACCCGTCAAAAGCGCAACCGAGTGCAGAAACGAACAAAGAATCAAGAGAACATTGTGGAATACAACTTAAGAGAAGAACAGTGCATTTTTGAACTATAACTAAAAGAGAGCTTGCCTATTTACAACCTGTGGGCATACAGAACCGTTATTTGATCTTGTGATAAGTCTGACCTAAGAGATATATATATTTTACATAAAGAAGCGTATTTTTATATACTCACAGCCTGGTGTCCATTTGTGGGGGGATTGGTATATTTTACTGTGTGTGTGTCTACAAATGCTTAACTGACTAACGCCTGGAGAATCGCCTTGGCTGCTCACGCCACGCACCTAGAGGGTGAGCAAGGGTAATTCTGAAGGGTCATCCTTTGCCCTGACTTAGAGGAGAGGGTCCCTGCTTGTCACAAGTACTTACTTGCGCCAACCAGAGACCCCCAATTCTAACATTGGTGGCAGCGGTGGGATTTGCGAATTTGCATTTGTAGTTTACATACAGTGAATTACTGATCACCACATAGGGAGAGCAGATCTATAACGCAGCCACAGGTTTCCAGTTCCTTTTAGCTAATTTTGTTGAGACATCTGCCATTGCTGAAGCCATGCCTGGCTCACTTCCTGCCGGAAGAGCGCTCTCTACCTTCTCTGGAGCAGATGACATAGATTGGAGAGAGGGAGCCTTGAGGAGCTTAACCAATGACCAGCTGAAAGATCTCTGCACAAAATGCAGAATTGCCAAAGGTGGATTGAGCAACAAGACCCAACTCGTGACGGCGCTGAGAGCTTGGAGGGAGTCAAGAGATCCACAGACCCCGGTGGATATCATTCCACCAGATGGCGCTGGAGAGCCCCCCAGAGGCCTGTCACCAGAGGAGCTGGCAGACAGGGCCGCAGACAGGGCACATGCAATGGAGATGGCAAGATTAGCTGGGCAAATGGAAATGGAAAAACAAAAACTGGAAATGGACAAGCAAAGATTGGCCATGGAGGCACAGCAACGCCAGCTGGACCATGACCTGAGAATGAAGGAGTTGGATCAAAGAGGTTTGGGAACAGCTCCTTCTGGTGGCAGCACAACGCCGGTGCAGGTAGAGTCCAAGGTGTACATCCCCAAAGATATAGTTAAAGAATTCTTTAGGGGGGATGACATAGGACAGTGGTTTAGGGCATATGAGGTAGCCATGTCCTCCCACCGGGTCCCTGAGAAAGATTGGGGAGCGGGGTTGTGGGGAAGGTTCCTTAGCGAAGGGCGGGACACCCTGCTAGATTTGCCCACTGCAGAACAGATTTCTTATCCCCACATGAAGGAGGCCTTAATGACCAGGTATGGGCTTACCCCTGAATTATATAGACAGAGGTTCAGGGGGTGTGCAAAGCGTCCTGGGACTACGTATGTGGAGTATGTGAATTTTTTTTGCAGAGCCCTGGATGGTTGGGTGAAGGGTAACAAGGTGAATGATTTTCAAAGTCTCTTTGATTTAATTGCATGGGAGCACTTGTCTGATAACTGTTTTCCTGAGTTACGCCAGCACCTGATTGATAGCAAGCTGTCCAACCCGAGGAAGCTTGCTGAGGAGGCGGACCGCTGGCTCAGCACCAGGGTCCACAAGGGTCCAGTGGGAGACTCCGCCAAGGGTGGGCAGGGTCCCCAGCAGAAGAGTGGGGGGGACAGGGGTAAACAGAAAGGGTTCCCTAAAGGCCCCCAAAGTAATCCCCAAGGGAACCAGCAGAAGGGTTCTCAGCCTCCCCCACCCCCAAAGCAGAATGGGGCCCCGACAGGTAGACCTGTTCCAAAGGGGCCCTTCAATTGTTACAAATGTGGTGACCCGGGGCACATAGCCAGTGACCCCAAGTGTCGCCTGTTTGGAAAACCAGCACCCACTGGTGCTCCGCCCCGACAAGTGACCAGTGTTCACTTAGGAGAAAAAGTGATGGTCCCGGGGGGTGGAGATCCTGTTCAGATGACCCTAGTCTCACTAGGAGACAGTGAGATGGTCCCTACCAACTACCTGCCCTCTAACACTAAAAAATATGGGCAGGTGGTTACCATCAATGGTAAGAAAGCTGAGGCTCTTAGAGACACAGGAGCCAGTGTGACTGCAGTGAGGCATCACCTGGTGTCTCAAGAGCAGGTTGTACCCCATGCCTACTGTAGGGTTATCAATGCTGATAATTCAGAGAGTCAGTGTCCGATGGCTCAAGTTCCCTTCGAGTGGGGGGGGGTCTCTGGTACTCTGCAGGTCTGTGTGAGGAACGCCATGCCTGTTGACTGTTTGCTAGGGAATGACTTGGAGGACTCCCCTTGGGAAAAGGTGGAGAAAACGACTCACCTGAAGATGGTGGGTCTACCTGACTGGGCGTGCGTGACCACCCGGTCAATGGCAGCCAGTAGGGGTGATCAAGAAGTCCTGGGACCTGAAGGAGAGGCCCAGGAACCGGCCTTAGGGAGACGGCGCAGGGGGCGCGGGAAACCGGCCCCTCCTGTTCCCACGGTCCAGGAGGAAGCAGACCTTGAGGGGGATGCCCTGGAGCCTACAGGGGAACAGATTGCTGAACTGGGGGACCTGCCTGAGCTGACCCATTGGCAGCAAGAAGGAGGCCCCTCCAGGGAGGAATTCTGCAAGGAGCAGAAAGAATGCCCTTCTCTCGTGGGTATGCGGCAGCAGGCTGCAGACCAGGCCAATGGTGTTCAGGCCAAAACACATTATGTGTACTGGGAGAATGACCTCCTGTATTCAGAGCCTAAGACTGCTGAACCTGGGTCAGCCCGTGTGCTGGTGGTACCCCAGAAGTTCAGAGCCTTCCTACTGGGACTGGCTCATGATGTGCCGTTAGCAGGACATTTGGGGATGGACAAGACCTATGACAGGCTTGTCACCCACTTTTACTGGCCCCAAATGCACAAGAGCTCAGATGCTCATTGTAGGACCTGTCCAACTTGCCAGGCAAGTGGAAAGAGTGGAGGGAAGAACAAGGCTCCACTCCAACCATTCCCGGTGGTCAGTACTCCATTCCAACGAGTGGGTATTGACATTGTTGGGCCTCTGGACCCCAAGACAGCCATGGGCAACAGGTTCATCCTGGTCTTGGTGGATCATGCCACCCGGTACCCTGAAGCCATCCCTCTGAGGACAGTGACGGCCCCCGTGGTGGGGCGTGCACTAATGGGAATTTTCTCCAGAGTGGGGTTCCCTCTAGAGGTGGTGAGCGACAGAGGGACCAACTTCATATCCAAGTATATGAAGTCCCTGTGGCAAGAGTGTGGTGTGACCTACAAGTTCACCACACCTTACCATCCCCAAGGAAATGGGTTGGTTGAAAGATTCAACCGAACCCTGAAGGGCATGATCATGGGCCTGGAAGGTCCAATGAGGCGTAAGTGGGACGTCCTCTTACCATGCCTGCTCTTTGCATACCGCGAGGTGCCACAGAAGTCTCTAGGGTTCAGCCCCTTTGAGCTGCTGTATGGTCACCCCGTGAGAGGACCACTGAGTTTGGTAAAGGAAGGCTGGGAGCAATCTCCCAGGAAACCTCCCCAGAATGTATATAGCTACATGCTGGCCTTCAGAAACCAAACCAGGCGCTTCAGACAACTTGCTGAGGCAAATCTGGAAGCTAGCCAGGAGGAGATGAAGCGGTGGTACGACCAGAATGCCACTCTGGTAGAGCTTCAGCCTGGACAAGAGGTGTATGTCTTGGCCCCAGTGGAACCCTGTGCACTTCAGGATAAGTGGACAGGCCCATTTGAGGTTGTGGAGCGCAAGAGCTCAGTGACATACTTGGTGGACATGAAGACGCCCAGGAATCCTTTAAGGGTCTTACATGTCAACCGCCTCAAGCCCCACTTGAAAAGGTCCGAAGTGGGCATGCTGTTGGCCACTGATGATGGAATGGAAGAGGAGTCTGAGCCTCTTCCTGACCTCTTAGTGGCCTGTGAGAAAGATGGGTCAGTGGATGGAGTTAACCTCTCACCCACCCTGACCCCTGAGCAACAGAAAGACTGCCGCCAGTTGCTGGGGCAGTTTCCAGACCTG
This sequence comes from Lissotriton helveticus, assembly GCF_964261635.1. Classification (NCBI taxonomy): domain Eukaryota; kingdom Metazoa; phylum Chordata; class Amphibia; order Caudata; family Salamandridae; genus Lissotriton; species Lissotriton helveticus. The sequence goes on along the minus strand of NC_136069.1, from coordinate 819,918,200 downwards.
TTCTCCCAGGTTCCTAGTGTCACAGATTGGTGCGTCCATGATGTGGACACAGGAGACAGCTTACCTGTGAAGCATAAGGCTTACAGGGTAACTGACAGGGTCCGGGCCTGCATCAAGGAGGAGGTCTCCAAGATGCTTGCTCTTAGGGTGGTTGAGTCTTCCAGCAGTCCTTGGTCCAGCCCCGTGGTCTTGGTCCCAAAGGCTGCTGCGCCGGGAGCCACACCTGAACTCCGGTTCTGTGTGGACTACAGAGGACTCAATTCAGTCACCAAGACTGACGCGCACCCTATCCCCAGAGCTGACGAGCTCATTGATCGGCTAGGGGCTGCCCGGTTCCTCAGCACGTTTGATTTAACGTCTGGGTACTGGCAGATCGCCTTGACCGATGGGGCAAAGGAGAGGTCCGCATTCTCCACACCAGATGGGCATTTCCAGTTCCGGGTTATGCCATTTGGGATGAAGAATGCCCCTGCCACCTTTCAGAGGTTGGTCAACCAGGTGTTGGTTGGGCTGGATGAGTTCAGTGCCGCCTACCTGGATGACATCGCAGTGTTCAGTGGCACCTGGCCAGAACACCTGCGGCACCTCTGGGAAGTGTTGATGGCCCTGCGCAAGGCAGGCCTCACAATCAAGGCGAGCAAGTGCCAGATTGGGCAGGGTTCCGTGGTGTACTTGGGACACCAAGTGGGGAGTGGCAAGGTGGCACCCTTGCAACCCAAAATTGAGACCATCCTGGCTTGGGAACCCCCCAAGACCCAGACTGCAGTGAGAGCCTTCCTGGGGCTCACTGGGTATTACAGGAGGTTTGTCAAGGGCTATGGCACTATTGTGACCCCCTTGACAGAGCTGACTTCTAAGAAGCAGCCCAGGAATGTGATTTGGACTGACACCTGTCAGAAGGCTTTTGACACCCTGAAGACTGCCATGTGCACGGCACCCGTGCTCCTGGCTCCTGATTTCTCCAAGGAATTCATAGTGCAAACAGACGCTTCAGAGCATGGTGTAGGGGCTGTTCTCTCACAGATGACTGAGGAGGGCTGGGACCACCCTGTAGCCTTCATCAGTAGGAGGTTACTTCCACGGGAAAGTAGGTGGAGTGCAATAGAGCGTGAAGCATTTGCTGTGGTCTGGGCACTGAAGAAGCTAAGACCCTACTTGTTTGGGTCTCACTTCCGGGTTCAGACAGACCACAGGCCCCTCAGATGGTTGATGCAGATGAGGGGTGAGAACCCAAAACTGTTGAGGTGGTCCATCTCCCTACAGGGTATGGACTTTACGGTGGAACACCGCCCTGGCACAGATCACGCTAACGCTGACGGTCTGTCCAGGTTTTTCCGCCTTAGTGATGTGGAACTCCCTGGGGAAGGGTAGTTCCCCCCACATTTCAGCTGGAGGGGACACGTGTTAGACCTGGCACCTTGGCGTGAGTTTCCCTTCCACTTTTTGCTGTTGTGCCTCAGATGTTTTTGCTGGTGTCCGCGACTCAGGGCACTGCGCCACGGCCAATCCATGCCGCAGTGCAAGTGCTCCCTACTGTAAAGTGTACATGTGATTGATATACCTGATTGGTTCATTGGATTTACTGTCAGTCCCCAGTAAAGTGCACCAGGAGTGCCAGGGCTTGTGAATGCCAATACTGCTAGTGGGCCTGCAGCGCTGGTTGCGCCACCCACAGAAGCAGCCTTAAAATGTGTCTAGGGTCTGCCATTGCAGAACCTGCGTGCAGTCTGGTACTGTCACCCTGGCTGGGCAAGTGCACACACTTGCCAGCCCCTAAACCTTCCCTTAACTTCATATTAGTCACCCCTATGGTAGGCCTGAGGGCAGGGTGCATTGTAAGTATAAGGTAGAACATGCCCTGATGTGTGTGGCATGTTCTAATAGTGAATTACTGCCAAATTCGTTTTTCACTATTGTAAGGCTACCAGTTCCCTTCTAGGCCAGATGGGCTGCTGGAATTATTACACTCTATAATCCCAGCAGGCTCAGGGAACATGGTAGAAATTCATGTTTAGTATGCCTGAACTCAGAATAATAAAATACTTCTTTTAGTAAAGTTTATTTTAATATCCTGTGTTTGCAAATGCTACTTTTAGAAAGTTAGCATTTGCTTGCCTAACCATTTCAGCCCGCCTCTGCTTGGATGTGGATCTGACTGTCTGGTGTGTGTGAGTGACAGGGCTGGGAGTTGACAGGTAGTGATTAGCAGGAGGACCCCTTAATGGGTGGTGGGAGTTTCCCCTGAATGATGCATCAGGCTGTGCTCTGCCTCCACAATGCTGGCTCCGCCCTCCTGGGGAGCGACTGATGACTCAGCCTGCACCTGGCCCAGGAAGGACCGAAGCTTGTCAACAAAGTACTCAGGCCACTCCTGCCCTCTCAATGCCGGCTCCGCCTCCCTGGGGAGCGGCTGATGTGCCTGCCCTCACACTGAATACAGAAGTCATAAGTACCCACAACAAGTACTCAGAGACTGAAGCAGTTATGCAGAGGCCCCCCTGGCCAGTGAGAACAAAAGAAACTGTGTATAAAAGTAGGAGCCCTGCTCCTTGTAAATCAGAATCCTGTTTCACCACGAAGGACCTCTGCCCGACTAGAAGGAGAAGAGACGCTGGGAGAACTGGCCTGCTGCTTGCCTTGCTGAGAAAGGAGAGGAAAAGACTTGATGAGAAAAGACTTTGCTGCTTTGTGCTTAAACATTCTCCAAGGGCTTGACTGAGCTTGCCCCCTGACCTGAGCCACAGGACCATCTGGCTCAACCTGCCTCTGCTCGTCTGCCGGTAATTAACCGGGATATCTACTACTGCCGGAGCTGTGACTTTGGTGCCCCCCAGCCCCTCTCTGAGGCCGTGACCGACTGTGTCTCCTCGTCCCCGCCGAGGAAGAGCTCCGCTCCGTTGAGCCGCTCTCCCCCCGCTGAGGAGATCGCTGTGTTGACCGCCTGGAAGGCTCACTGCTGTGGTGCCCCCCAGCCCCTCCCTGAGGCCGTGACCGACTGTGTCTCCTCGTCCCCGCCGAGGAAGAGCTCCGCTCCGTTGAGCCGCTCTCCCCCCGCTGAGGAGATCGCTGTGTTGACCGCCTAAGAGGGCCCGCTGCTGTGCCTCACCCTCCCGCCAGAAATCCCCACCGGACGCAAACAGACCCAGGGGACAGACCTCCGACCTGGACGGACGCCTCGGGTGCCAGCCTCGCTCTGCCTGAGCCGCTGGGCACCTCGCCTTTGTCCCCGGAGGAAAGCCGCCACCGAGACCGTCAACGGGCTCGGGGCCCGCAACGTTTGTTTCTACCCTTGATTTTGGGGTTGCCAGCCTGCCTGCAAGGGCCCAGGAATTGTGACTATCACCCGCGGTGCGAGCCGCCCCTGTCCGCTGACTCGCGCCGCTCTGTGTGCCTGCCTGCAGCTCCGCGCTGAGAAGAGCGCTCCAGCCCCTCCCGCTGGAATCCTTTAACTGTCGGGGAGACGAGGCTGCAACCAGAGCCCCTGACCGAGTGACTGGGGCTGCGCTGGGTCCGTGGGCCTCTCCTCCACCTGGACAGCTCTGAGGTCGGTGTTTCCCCCCCGAGGGGGTCCCGCAGACCAGGAGGGCCATCAGCTGTCAGAGACCCGGCCGGGCCGATCGCGTCTCACGCGGGAAGCGTGAGACTTGGCAGGGCGTCGGGATTTCACCCGTCAAAAGCGCAACCGAGTGCAGAAACGAACAAAGAATCAAGAGAACATTGTGGAATACAACTTAAGAGAAGAACAGTGCATTTTTGAACTATAACTAAAAGAGAGCTTGCCTATTTACAACCTGTGGGCATACAGAACCGTTATTTGATCTTGTGATAAGTCTGACCTAAGAGATATATATATTTTCCATAAAGAAGCGTATTTTTATATACTCACAGCCTGGTGTCCATTTGTGGGGGGATTGGTATATTTTACTGTGTGTGTGTCTACAAATGCTTAACTGACTAACGCCTGGAGAATCGCCTTGGCTGCTCACGCCACGCACCTAGAGGGTGAGCAAGGGTAATTCTGAAGGGTCATCCTTTGCCCTGACTTAGAGGAGAGGGTCCCTGCTTGTCACAAGTACTTACTTGCGCCAACCAGAGACCCCCAATTCTAACAATTATGATGCCATGTTTTGTGGAATCACCAAGGTACAACTACAGAGGAATATATGAGTCTGAAGGACATGGAACTCTTAGCTAACACATCACAATATGTGATGCTTGCCAACCAAGCACTACATTCTGGTGCGCTGATGATCAGAACATTCTGCTCCTAAAGGAAAGAAAATACCGCTTGATTGAAAATAAAGTCTCTGTTTATATTAACGCTCTCTCTCTCCCTATATCTATCTATCTATCTATCTATCTATCTATCTATCTATCTATCTATCTATCTATCTATCTATCTATCTATCTATCTATCTATCTATCTATCTATCTATCTATCTATCTATCTATCTATCTATCTATCTTTATATATGGATACATGCATACACCTACACATAGATATGCCATGCATTTCTTTGGATTTGTTTCAACCTCTTGCCATTTATTTGAGAATCCCAACTTTTCAAGTGACTGCAAATGAAGTCATCTCTGGCACGTTTTGGCTTATGCAAGGTAACCAAAACACAAGACAACTTTTAATAAAAATCATTGGTTTCTTTGTTAACGTGCACTGTCAAACATGGGACTTTCAAACGTCAGGTAAATATGATAACCAATACACAACAGAAGCAGATGCAGATTGCTTATCAATGTCGTGATAGACAGTTGTGATTTGAGTAGTAGAAGCGCCCCTGAATTGATACTTATTATATACAGCCTGTAAGATAGTCAAAAATGCATGCTAGGAGAGGAGATGCAAATATAAATGTATTAGAAAAATACATAAAGAGGAGTGATATGCTTTTATTCATGCAAGGCTAGAAAAAATCCCCATACTGTCGAAAGCATTCATACACCACCAAATGGAAATAAACAATTCTGACATTAAACGAAAAGGTGACGATGCATTTGTATCATCACCTTGAGAAGGATCATCTAGGAATTGAGCCCAAGCCTCAGCACTTAAAAACCAGAAACACTCCACTAAAATAAGAGGCCTGTTGGTGCCAACAATTCTCAAAGTTAATGCTTGTTCTGGTTGAGCATTGAACCGAATGCAGGGCTCTTTTGAAAGTGAGGTCTGTGAATCAACAGATACATCCACATGCCAATTATGTTATTGTTTTTAAGAGAATTCACTTTCTTGGAACGAGACTGCATGAACCCATCTTCAGGGCCTGGACAATTTCATGCAAAACGGCAACTCTCAACATTGCAGCCAAGACAATATAACTAGTGTTTCTGCCCGGTTTCGAACC